>NC_037686.1:2620406-2846502 GCF_003255815.1 Theropithecus gelada
GAGAGCACTCACTAACCCTGCCCCAGCCTCTCCATCTTTTCTTAACCTCAGCCCACCTGAAAAGGCTGACATGTTTCAAGGACTTTAATCATCTCATTAAACATGGAAAAGTGCCAAAGGAAAGTCAGTTTTATGAACTCTAGGTTTTGAGCCCCTCCCAGCTCCTCCAGCATGTGGTTTCCCAGGGTGTTGTCTGGGCTCTCCGCTGAGAAAGTTTGACTTTTAAAATCTGCAATAACCTTGTTGTATCTGCCCTTCTTTTGGGAAGGATCTTAGCAACAAGGGTCACAAATTCAACTAACGACAGGGACCAGGCAGAAGACGTAAACTGGCCCAAGCTGTCACCATCGGCCTTTCTAAGGAAAAGAGGACAGGGCCTCAGGGCACGCTGGGGCCCATTCCTCAGTCCCAGCCTCTTCTCACCACAGGGACACACATGCCCAGGGCCTTTCTTCTCTTTTCCAGAAAAGCCAGAAACAATTTTTTTGTATGAAAGTTTCCCATTTTAAAATGCCTCTAAGCAATTCAAACTGTCTTAAAATGCTGCGAGAACCAAATCCCACACCTGTGTTGCTTGGGGTCTGCCTGCGAGGGGCTGCTGTGTTTTGTGGCTCAGCACCAGAGCCCCCCATGGTCCCCACCCCGAAGGGAGGCACAACTGTCCCAGGGCGCAAACCGTCCCAGCACCTTTCCACCGAAGTGCACAGTCACAGCACACCGCACCTTCCCCCTGCCTCTCTCTTAAGAAACACTGAAGGCTTTTTCTGAAATTGGCTGTTGATCTGATTGTCATTCAAACTCACGCTTGCGTTAGTGCTCTCTTTAGTAAAGAATTTTCCTGTTGCTTTTTTCCGGAAGGATGGAAAGAAAGGTGGACAGAGGGGCAGATAGGCTTTATTTCTGAATTACAGCTCGAGGTTCAGGTGCTTCATAGCCAGAAAACTCCCTAAAGTAGCTTAGATGGAAGTACAAAAGATAAGATTTTTAAATCTGTCCGTTTCAGTTCAGTACAAGGAACATCAATTCTGCCTTTAACCGCACAGACCTAACTCTGTGTCCAGGACCATCCAGCTCTCCCATCCCCACGTCAGACCTCAGTCAGGTGGAGTATTTTGCTGTGGGAAATTTTATCTCAGGGATTCTTTTGTTTCTGGAGGACAGCTTTTCAAAAGAGCCACATGAAATGAGGAAAACGACTGAAGTCATTGGCATTATGTCTGTCTTTTAGAAATAGTGCCATCATGACCTCAGTGCCACCCGGCACATGAGGGGCTCACAGGCCAGAGATGTGTCACTTTTTGACCTGTACAGGTTTTATGTCTTGTTGGGGGCCTACAACCAAGCCTGACTTTATGCACCAGATCCATCAGGTGGGACCCCCAGAAGTGCCCCTGATCTTTACCGGGGGACTCGTGTCCCATCTGGGCCAGCCTCGGCCTTGCTTGGAAGCGTGATGTTGTAATATACCCTGGCAGAAAAAAATAGGAAGTTATATCTTGACTGACATGAATGTGAGCTTTATTAAGTGCACAAAAGAAAACACTTAGAATTATTCACTCAGGCAACTGTCTGAGGACATACCATTTACACACTACTTTAAATTCGAAAAGACTGCACCTGTCTTAGTGTAACTATTTGCCTTTTACAAAAGTACTCTTCCAGACATTATCTCACTTGATCCCTGCAAAACCGTCCAAGAGAGAAGACACTGCTGGACTCCCCCGCTCCTGTTTTGCCAGTCGAGATAGAGAGGTGGCCTGTCTAAGCCTCTGTCGTCAAAGCTGTGCAAACAGATAGCTAAATACCAGCTCAGGGACTGTGGCTCGGGGGCTGCGGCGTTTTCACCTTCCCTTGGTGGTCTTCGGGTGCAAGGGCCTGCGCCAAACCTAAACATTTATAAGAAAGTGCAACAATTCCTGTTGCAAGGAATATTTTGCTGAATGGGTTATTGCATCTCAGCAAAGACACTTTGGGGAGTGACGGAACAAAATCAGAAACCAATGTGGAAGATAACGTCAGGGTCCATGAGATATTAGACATCCATGCCTGAACCAGGGAGCACCTCTGCCTTCAGCAGACGTCAGTTGTCGACAAAAGACATGTCATCAAGTAAAAAAAAAAAAAAAAAGTTCAGTGGCAAAATGAATCCTGAAAATAACTTAGAGAAAGAGAAACCAGAGTGCTGTGTTTGGTAGCAACAAGTCTGTCAGCAGGGTCTGAGAGACAGAGAGAGAGAGAGAGGTGTCAGTATGGAAAAGATTAGGCCAAAGAGGCAGAAATGCCAGGAGCCTCCAAAATCTGACTGGCCGCTGTAGTTTCAGCATATAAAAGTCAAAGTCACCAAAACGTTTAAGCCAGAGTCTGCTAACCGAATGTGACTGAGGCGGGAGTCTCAATCGACAGAGGTTGATTTAACCAGAGTTTGGGGATGTGCCCAGGAAAATCATGAGTTACAGGAGTATCTGTGATCTCAGCTTTCCAAAGACGGTTGTGGAGACTCAGTATTTAAAGGGAAAACAAAAACAAAAACAAAAAACAAAAAACCCAGCAGGAAGGAAGGGAGGGAGGGCAGGCACTAAGACAAACGGCTCCACTTTCTTGTGAGCTATTCATGACAGAGGCCGTGTGAGAACCTGCCTGATGGATGAGGCTGTGACACAGGGTCGTGAAATTGCCGCTGTCTGTCTGGGAACAAAAGAAAGGTGGTATTGTGTGACTCACTTCACAGGCGCAACTTTCCCTTTGGCACACTGAGTTTGGGGGTCCCAAGATTTTATTTTCTTCTACAAGACTAATTTGCACCTTCTGCACCACATGTATGCTAAGTGCTGGATGAATAACACAGGGCCTCTAACAGATTCCGAACAGAGAAAGGCTCATACTTTATGACAAGGACTAGAAATAAATTAACAGGGTACAGAGCCAGAGCACGGCAGGGAGGCACTGTGAGATAGGAAAATGAGAGGTCATTTTGCTGAGCCCTAGATGACATCTGCAGGAGGCAGGAGCTGACTGTGGGTTCTGAGGCAGGTGACCGGCCAGCAGGGCTGTGGGGTCTGAGGCAGGTGACCAGCCATGGCTGTGGGGTCTGGGGCAGGTGGCTAGCCACCGGCAGCACAGCAGGGCTGGAGGCAGACGTGGCTTTCGTCTGTTTGCTAAGTCTAACTGCTTTGTGGAGAGTAGATTGGAGTCAGGCAAGCAACCAAGAGAAACGGTCAGTGTGGCCCACTCGAGAGATGCCTTGGCCCAGCAGGGCTGTGAGAATGGGGGCGTGGGTGGTGGACCTGAGCCCTGGGGCCTCTTGGCCCTTTCCTCATTTCAGATGGGCTACTCAAGAGACAGAAGCCAAATAGATTAGATAGACGCTGCCGCCCAGGCCCAGGATCTCCCTAGAGACACCGTCCTCTCCTTTTCTCCGCCAGCTGGCCAGGCTGGTCAGCTAGACCAGACTCGTTTCTGCTGGCTGAGGCTTGGCCATACCCTAAATGTGCAGAGTGCCAGCCCAATGTGGGGGGGACGGTGAACAGGGTGGACTGGGCCTCCAGTGCCATGCCCTGCACCCCGTCTCTGCCCGCTCCCTGCCCTTCAGGGCAACTGGACCCCACCCTGCAAGCTAATCCCTCCAGCTCTCCTCATTTACACCAAACACGTGGCTGGGGAACTGCAGAGCATGAAGAGGGAGGAGTTGGACAGTTTGCCGCTCTCTCGACCTTCCCTCTCTCCCAGCCCCAGCCTGTGGCCTGCAGCCCTGCTGGCGCTCAACTTCCCTGGGTACCATCCTCCCCTCCAACGGCTGCGGAACCGCCTCTAACTGCCTGCACTTCCAACTGCCACCAGCAACTGCCCCTGCAACTGCCACTTACTTCAGAACCTCCTCGGGGTTCTTGCTGCGATCCAAGCTGTGCTCAGCCGCTCCACCCATCTTTTTCTTCTTACTCTTCTTGAGCTCTCCGGTCTCAGCCCAGACCTCGCGGGTTCTCTGAAGGTTTCTAACTGGGGCTGAGGGCTGGCGGTTATCTTCACGTGCGGATCTTGAGCTTCCTCAACACCCAAGCCTTTTGAAGACCCACGGAAATATGCTGTCAAAAACAGCTCAGGACCACACGATAGTCTTTCTTAAGAATATTTTGCGGCCGGGCGCGGTGGCTCAAGCCTGTAATCCCAGCACTTTGGGAGGCCGAGACGGGCGGATCACGAAGTCAGGAGATCGAGACCATCCTGGCTAACACAGTGAAACCCCGTCTCTACTAAAAAATACAAAAAACTAGCCGGGTGAGGTGGTGGGCGCCTGTAGTCCCAGCTACTCGGGAGGCTGAGGCAGGAGAATGGCGTAAACCCGGGAGGCGGAGCTTGCAGTGAGCTGAGATCCGGCCACTGCACTCCAGCCTGGGCGACAGAGCGAGACTCCGTCTCAAAAAAAAAAAAAAAAAAAAAAAAAGAATATTTTGCTATGGAAGCAGAAAATCAAGTATCACACATTCTCACGTAAAGGTGCTCTGAAGCCAGCTCTGCCCTGAATGGCTGCCCTCTCCCTGCCGAGCTCACCGGGCCTCCTACTGGCCTGGGTCCTCTTGTCACTTGATATATCATTTCATCCTCCCCCCGGATACCACACTCTCTCTTCTTCATAGCCAAATTTCTTGAAAATTTTCCTAACTGTTAGGCACCAGGAGTTTATTTTATCACTTTGAGACGTCGCTCTAAGCAGCTCATTCTAAGGCTCTGTTTACGCTCTTTGTATTGTCAAGCTCTGTATTACACGATGGCGCTACGAAGACAAATTAAGACACCACACCTTTAAGGAATTCAGGGGGACCTAGGCAAAGTGCTCTGTGAAAACACAGAAGGAAGCAACCAGCAGCCTAGAAAGGTCTGGAGGGCGTCCTCTAAAGAAAAGGGGCTTGAGTTAAATTGGGTAGATGAAGAGGAAGTCCCCAAGACAGAAAATGGGAAAGACAACAATGATGGCTTTCATTGTGAAGACAGCGGAGTGTCTGTCAGACAGCAAGGCCGAGATCACGGCTGGCTTCAGAAGGGCCTGGAGCCGCCACCTGGAAACCCCCAGCACTGTCCAGGTCTTGACTCTGCTCCTCTCTGAGCACGCATGTCCTTCTTTTCTCTCCGTGACCGGCGTCCCCTGACGCCCCTGGGCTGCCCCACAGCTCCCACATGCCAAAACAGAGGGGCACTGGCTTTCGTGATACTAACTCTTGTACCAAGAAGGATTCACCTACAGTCAAGGCTCCGCCCTGACCCGATTAAGTATGGCTAAAGGGATGGAGTCAGCACGCACACGCCAGCCCGGCCCACGCTGGTAGAGGGGTATTGTGGCCTCCGAGTGAGGCAGGCAGTGGGCTGAGCCCCAGCCATCAGAGATGGATAACAGGCTGGAGCTACCACAGAGCAGGTTTTGATTCTGAGTCTTTGCCCCTGTAATAAGCGATCTCTGAACCGGGAGAAACAAACTCCCTCCTGGGTCTTTGCCACTAGGCTCTCTGGGAACCACTACAGTAAGAATGAGCGTGTATCTGGGCAGATCCGGAGGCTCGGCCCTGCCTGCCTGCTCCTGGGTGTCTGGCTTGATGTCTGGGTCCAGACGTGGGGGGCAAGGGAGAGCTTTTGCCTTGGCCCCTGAAGGTTCTCTGAAAAATAACTGACACACGGCAGATTGATTAATAGGATAAAATGCATACAAATTTATTTAACGTGTATCCACAGGAGCCTTCAGAATGAAGTCCCAACCCCCCCCCCCCGCTGCCCCCCGGTAAGGTACAGAAGTTTCTAGACCATCTTGAGGTTATAGAAAGAATGCGGGCTCAGAGCATGGCCGAAACCAGGTTTTGGAGACAGGACAGGTTACGGCCAGCAGAGCTGGTCTAGATGAAGCCCCTCATAATATAGCCCCAGAGGAAATAGATGGTAAACGTTTCCTTTCAGACCTTTGGAAGTGTCAGAGTCTCAGTCTCCCTTAGATTGCGGAAAGGCCTAGAAACGGAAGGCCTGGCTGCAACAACGGAGATTCTGTACAGAGGCAAGTTTCTCCCACAAGACAGGTTTGCGGGGCCATTTCAGTCTGCTGGCCCTACAGCAGCCATTTCAAAAGAAGTCAAAGAAATATATTTTGGGGTAAAATATTTCGACTTTCTTCAATGATCAATCACTCATTTGGTGGTGCTGTTGTTCCCAGGACTAGGAACCCTCCCAAACCCTTCCTAACGCCACCTCCCTACAGGGAGCTGCTGCCATGAACAGAGGCTCCCATGCTGGCCAAAGCCGTGCTGGGCTTCCGCAGAGAGCACTGCCGGGAATCTCCCTCAGCCATTTCCAACACTGGATGGGTGCTCTGCCCTGGACAGCTGCCAGGATGTTGCCAAAGCCTGCCACACCCAGTGGACCCACCGTGTTTCTGATGCAGACGACCCTGTTTCTCTCCTGGAGTCACGCGGGACCAAACTGTGCAGCTGCTTTTCCTATACTTTTAGGGAGTGGGGCTCCACCTGGCTCCTTTCCCCATGCATGGAAGGGTGCATTTCTAAAACTGAAGCCTATGTGAATTACCACAACCCCCCGACACATAGGTACTCCAGGTAAAACTGTAGGCTTTACACATGCCACATATTGTAATGGGTACTGACTCCCAACACATTAGAGTGGGTGCCCATGGGATGAATGGGAGTGGGGGCTAGGGATAAAGCAGGAAAGATGAGAAATGAGGTGCAGGGGTCTTGCACAGACCAGGGATGATAATGGGCCAAGAACCAAAGAGTATGAATAATTCAGCCTTATCTTCCTGGGGCTACCCCAGCAGAGGTGTTGTCTCTGCTCTGACTGTATCCTACATAGGTCTGTCCCCAGCTTCTGCAACCTTCTGAGACTATGCTAAGAAGCCCCTTCAGCTAAGGAGGCCTTTGTGCTGAGAGCTGGCAGTACCTGGGAGCGTTTGGTCCCGTGAGCAGCCCACAGCCAGTGGTGATGACCAAGGGGTGCAGGTGTCGGAAAGCCCTGCACCAGGACTGCAGAGGAACAGAGGACTGCCCGAGGACCCGCGGCAGCTGACCCTGCACTTGTATCAACTTCCTGGCGTGGCTCCTTCCCAACTGGTGTCACCTACTCTCTGATTTCTCCTGGGGGAGCTTCCTTGACATATCATTTGCACCTAAGACTCTGTCTCTGGTGTGCTGCTGAGAAAAGCCACCTAAAACTATTTCCAGGATGAAAAAAAACACTAAAATTTTTTTATGCATGCGAAGAATAAAATGTACTTCCCTGCAACTCCATTTAGATTTAGAGACCTCACCTCCCCCACACTGAATGAACTGCTCAGCCAGTTATAGGTCTGTTCCCAGTGGTATGCTGGCAAGCCAGGATCTCCAGGGAGGACAAGAGGAGAAAAGAAAAAGCCCTTATTTCTAATATTTCCTAATTTTCATGATGTAAATACCCCCACCTGTGGCCAATCCCAAGCTACAAATATGATGTCCCTGCACTGGGGCAGGGTGGCGTAGAAAAGGTTGCAAATGCCAGGCCCTCGCAAGCCCAGGGAGCCTGCCATAGCACAGCATCTTCCCTCGCCAGCCCCTCCCTGGGAATTTGTCAGAGCTGCTATGAGCCGTGATGCTGGCTGTGATGACCGTCCATTTCGAGTCCCCTGCCCACAGGGCCTTTCCTCATGCGTGGCCACGTGGCCCCTCAGGTCTGATGGTGCTGTCTGCTACTTCCAAGACACATGGGCTGCCAGTGACTCTGTTTTCAAACTGCAGCAAGAGCTCGGAGACTTTTCTCTCTGGGTCTTGCTGCAGTGCTGGTGTTGCACCCAGGAAGCAAGGCATGTCACCTTCTTCCTCTCCTTCCCCACACTTGGAGAATCTGCTCTGGGGATGGGTGGCCAGATAGGGTGGGGGATGCCCCACTTTCCTTGTGAATGCTTCTCAGCTCTCTCTTCTCAGCACTTCGCCCAGTCACTTCTTCCTTTGGGGGAGACCATGATTAAAATAACTTTCATTCATTCACTGCTAGACACTTGGGTTTACAGTGAATTAGAAAAACAAGCTTCCTACCTCCAAGGAAAATGGGTTTAGTTCCTGTTCCCTGTTCAAGAGTTTCAGCCATGCTAAAAAGTCACTCACTGCTCGGGAAAGCATTCCAGGCAGAGAAGAGGGCAATTGCAAAGGCACAGAGGCAGAAACCGACCTGGTATTTAAGGAAAAGAAAGAAAGCCTGAGAGAGCAACAGAGACATTTTACAAGGGTAGTGGCAGAGTGGCATGAATCAGAGAGGGGCAGAACCGGAGCTGCAGGGTGCGCAGTCCAGGGAGAGGAGGCAGGGCTGTCATTCCAACTGCAAAGGGAAACAAAGGTTTAGAAGATGTATCATTTGGATCAAGTTCCTACAGAAAATGAAGTGCAACAAGGTAGCCATTTGAACAAGGGTTGAGGGAATGGAGACAACACTGGAAGTATGTGAGCTGCAGACTGAAGGTGGAAGTGACAGGACTTGATCACTGAGTGAACGTGGAGCAAGAGAAAGAGAAAGGAAGCCTCCCAGTTGTTTGGCTTGAGCCCTGGATGGGCCGTGGCGTCCTTCTCTGAGTCGGGGAAGAGAGGAAACGGAATTGAGTTGGTGGAGGGAGTATGAATCCACTTTGCACAGGTTAAAACAAGATGCCCACTAAACACCCAAAAGGAGATGTCAATTAAGTATAGGAGCCTGGAACCCAGGGGAAGAAATGAGGACTACAGATGGAAACCTGGGGTCACCAACATGTGGGCGGACTGTCTTCTACAAAGCAGAAGGAGTAAAGAAAGAGAAATCCACAGCAGCAGAAAATAGAGGATCCTCTCTAACACAAGAGTGACACCACACTCAGCAACGGCTCTTCTTGGTATTTACCAAAATGAGCTGGAAAGCCATGTCTACACACAAACCCTCACACAATGTTACAGCAACTTTATTCATAATCGCCAAAATATGGAGGCAATCAAGATGCCCTTCATAGGTGAATGGCAAACTGTGGTACATCCAAATAATGGAATATTACTCAGCTCTAAAAGAAATGAGCTATCAAACCATGAAAAGACATGGGGGAACTTTAAATGCATATTGTTGAATGAAAGAAGTCACTCTGAAAAGGCCACACACTGTATGGAACCAATTCTATGACCTTCTAGAAAAGGCAAACCTGTGGAGACAGTAAAGGTTCGTGGTTGCCAGGGATTGGGGGAGGGGGTGATAGGCAAGTCAAGGAGGACTTTTCGGGCAGTGAAACTATTCTGTATGATACTTTAATGATGGATGCGTGTCATTATAAATTTGTTCAAGCCCAGGACCAAGTGCGGTGGCTCATGCCTATAATCCCAGCATTTTGGGAGGCCCAGGCAGGCGGATTACTTGAGGTCAGGAGTTCGAAACCAGCCTGACCAACATGGTGAAACCCCATCTCTACTAAAAATACAAAAATTAGCTGAGTGTGGTAGCACGCACCTGCAATCCCAGCTACTAGGGGGGCTGAGGCAGGAGAATCGCTTGAACCTGGGAGGCAGAGGTTGCAGTGAGTCGAGATCACATCACTGTACTCCAGCCTGAGCGACAGACCGAGACTCCATCTGGAAAAAAAAAAAAATTGTGTTCAAGCCCATAGAATGTACAACACCAAGAATGACCCCTAATATAAACCACAGAATCTGGGTGACAATGGTGTGTCAATGTAGGCTCATCAGTGGTGAAAAAAACACCACTTAGCCAGGGATGTTGACAGGGAGGGAGGCTTTGCGCGTGTGGGGTGGGGTGTGTGCAAACTCTCTGTACCTTCTGCTCAGTTTCACTATGGACTTAAAACTTCCCTAAAAAACAAAGTCCGCTTTTTAAAATTAATTCATTTAGACCAATAATACTGCTTCTAGCAACATTTGCTAAGGAAAACATCAGAATGAATAACAAAAATAACGTATGTCTAATGATGAAGTGTTATGTAATAATTAAATTTTGTGTTTTCAACCGTATAATAAAATAGGAAAAAAAAAGATGGAAATGGAGTGAAAATATCTAGGCTGAGGCCATTTCCTTATGAAGAGAGAGCCCCAACAATTTCCAACAAGCTAACAGACGGAGGGCACCACCCATCCAGGTGGCAGCAGACGGAAACCGAGAGCCACTTCTGAAAGAAGACAAAATTGACCATGCAAATGTGTTTGAATGTGATCAGAGGAGATTCTGATGCTGGTGGAGGGAGGGGGGCAGAATGTGGAGTGGAATTAGTAATAAGAAGACAGAAAACCAGTATAGACGAACGGGATTACTTACTCAGAGGAAACGTAAAGGCATGTAGAAGTGGAAAAGCGATTCTGTTTTACTAACTGACTGACTGGTAAATGTGATTTAACTAGTCATAATAAATACCAATGGTGATCTAACTAAGTTTCAGTGACACTCTCTTGGGATTTCTAAGAGGGCATGACAAGGGAGTGTGATGTGAAGGGTCGGGTTTGGCATGGAGGGTGAGCAAGAGGTGATAACGGGAGCTGAATTCCCATATTCCCTAATGGGAGGCCCAAAGATTATGCCTGAAATGAAATGATCAAGATGTAGGAATGTCAACATGGAAATCAAAAGAATAAGATAATTTTTTTAAAAAAGAAGAGCTAAGAAAGTTGAAATTGGTTGCTTCCTGAGAGTAAGAAATGGGTGGAAAGACTGGCAGAGGAAAGCTAGTTTCTCATACACATTAGAAAATAATTTGACTCTAAATGATATGTATATAACTTTGAGGAAAATAAAACTAAACAAAAAGAGAAGTTTCTGAGAGATGATGTGTCAGACACAGCACTATAGCTGATAAGCACTGGTATCTACTGAGTACCTAGTGTGTGCTGGGGCAATGTTCTAGGCACTAGAAATACACCAGTGAGCAGTCAGACACACACACACACACACACCCTTCCAAACACATACATGTCCATAGGTTATTCAGCAGCCCACCATGTGTAGCATGAGTCATGACATTGGGTGCTCACAGCAGGAGGCTGGTGTGAGATGCAAAGTGACCGGAATGGGAGCCAAGAGATCTGAAAATTGTGAGATGCCTCAGGCTTCATCAGCTTGTCCAAATGCTGCTTCTCTGTTTCGGTTGTTAAATAATTATTTTCATCACACCCATGGTATTTAAAAAATATTCACAGTTCACTGTTTATGCAGTTAAATTTCCTAGTAATTTAATACCTAATTTTCTGAGTACTGTGCTAAAGTATCTCCCTGAGCAATTCACCATGATAATCTTGGATTAGATAAACGAAATTACCAGAAAATGTCTCGTGTAAATTTCATTTTTTGCAATGTTTTACCAATCATTAAAGGAACACATAGTTATTAAGTCCTCCTTTATTTCCTGAGTTTCTTCTTATTGGAGGTGTAGCATTTGGGTGGTTGTTTTTAGTTTTCGTATTGGTGTTTTTCTGGCAGAGTCTGAGTAGAAAAAAAAAAATCAAGAATCTTAAGTACATATTCACAAGGGAACTATATGGGATACTACACTAGAACATAAAGCTATTTTGCACAAGAAACATTAGTGACTTTACAATTAGAATTAAACTGATTAAATTCCATTTTTTAAATTTTACTTTAACTGGCACTAATTTATGTATTTATAGGGTACAATGTGATGTTTTGATTTTTGTTTACATTGTAGAATGATTAAGTCAAGCTAATTAACATATACATCACCTCCTATACTTACTAGTTTTTTTGTGGTGAAAACATTTAAGAATCTACTTTCATGCCACATAAGGAAGGCTTAGCCACAGCTGCTCTTATACTGATGTAGGATGCCCTGTGACTCTCCTGGAGTGTTATGAGGAGCTGCTCTCAGGCCATTTCTCACCTACCTTCTGTCTCACAGAAATTATCTCTGAGACAGTTTGCATCTCTTCCTCTTGAGTCCTGATGCAGTCTGATGAATTGGGGCTTGCCTTCTCTGTAGGGTCTAGCTGTAGACTATGACACTGTTAGTGACAGCATGAAATTAACTCGTCGGCCACGGGAACTGCACCACTCATGTTGCATTGTCACCTGCCTCTGATGTTCTGGTACTGTCTCTTGCTCTGGTGTTGGGACAAGGGATGTCGTGAGACATCACCTTTGCTATTCTTGATTTTGTGGTCCATGTAAGTCACAAAAGAAAAAAGAATCTACTCTTAGCAATTTTTAAACATACAGTACAGTATGGAGTTTCCTCAAAAAACTAAAAATAGAACTGCCATATGTTCCAGCAATCCCTCTACTGGGCATGTACACAGAGGAATTGCAATCTGTGTGTTGAAGAGCTGTCTACACTCCCATGTTCACTGCAGCACTACTCACAGTAGCCAGGTTATGGAAACCAGTGTCCATCAATGGACAAGTGGATAGAGAAAATGTGGCATGTATAGACAATGTGGTACTATGTGTATATTCAAATTTTTAAAGGTGCATCAAAACTGCCTTCGAGATGGAAAGCTCTTGAACTCTAAATTTAGATGATTTTAGGGTAAACGATACCTCCATGTCCACTTGCACCCGGGTCAGGTTGGGGACAGCCCTCATGACGACAATCTGGCCGTGGCTCTGAGAAGCATTCTGGCTCAGGTCAGTCAGTCTCTGTCCATTGACCCACAATGGGAACCAGATGCATTCTCAACTCACCAGACAAAGACCCCCTCCAGGGGCCTCACCCACTTCCCAGATGGAAACGCCTTCTCAAAGTGCCTTCCCAGGGCGCTCTTCAAGCACAGCTCAACTATTCTCCAAATCAGTGTCCTCAGATTGTTTTGTTCACTCAGTCAGAGAGAAAATATTTCGGTCCCAAATCGTAACGTGTGTATTTTTCTTTGTCAACTGTACTAATTAACATATCATGATCATTATGAAACATACCCACAAGACAGTATTAAATGAATCTACATGAAATATGTACTTTTTAGAGAGAGATGTACTTGTTTTTCTGTCTGAAGTCTCAGGAAAACACTGTGCACATTCCCTGAGTATTTTACTCATGCCTCAGAATCCCTCAGCTACCTGAACCATGGGAAGAAGTAAATATATCCCTCCCAGGTCTTGGGTTCACCTCAGTGCCTTCCTCTGCACTGATGGAGACATGGAATAAGCCAACGCCTACACTCTCTGTGGCTTGAATTAGATGTCACTGTATGCAAGAATTACCTATAATCCCACTACTAAGACACAACTCTGCTTATACTTTAGAATGCAGTTTTTCAGTGACTTTCTACACATCAATATGTTTCTTTTCAAAATGTTCTGTTTTAAAGTTCCTTTTAGAGGGCTGGGCATGGTGGCTTATGTCTGTAATCCCAGTGCTTTGGGAGGCCGAGGGGGAAGGATCACTTGAGGCCAGGAGTTCAAGGCTGCAGTGAGCTGTGATTGAGCCACTATATTTCAGCCCAGGCAGCAGAGCAAAACCCTATCTCTAAAAAACAAAACAAAACAATGGCTGGGCGTGGTGGCTCATGCCTGTAATCCCAGCACTTTGGGAGGCTGAAGTGAGCGGATTACCTGAGGTCAGGAGTTCTACACCAGCCTGACCAATATGGAGAAACCTCATTTCTAGTAAAAATGCAAAATTAGCCAGGCATCGTGGCGGGCGCTTGTAATCCTAGCTACTCGGGAGGCTGAGGCAGAAGAATCACTCGAACCTGGGAGGCAGAGGTTGCAGTGAGCAGAGATCACACCACTGCACTCCAGCCGGGGCAACAAGAGCAAAACTTAGTCTCAAAACAAATAAATAGTTAATTAATTAAAGTTCCTTTTTTCATTTACCACAAATATTTTCTATGCCACTAAAATTTCAACATTCTTTGTTACCATAATGTTGTATAATATACTTAATTTTTTATACTTCATGATTTTTAAATGTTCTATGGTGGAAATTTTCAAACATAAATAGGATAATTTAATGAACCCAAATGCATTCATCACTCACCTTGAACAATTTTAAACATTCTGCTATTCTTATCCCTAACTCTACCCACTTCCCACAGCCCACTAAAGTTTAGTTGTTTTAGGTAAAATTTACATATACTTCAATGCACACATCTTAGCTGTACAGTTTGGGAAAATAGATAAATCAGAGTAACCCACGTCTGTGTCAAATAGTGAACACTTTTCATCTCCCCCAAAGTTCATTCATAGCACTTTTCATTCAGTACCACGCACCAGAAGTAACCATTGTTATAACTTCTTTTCAACTTGAATTAATTCTGTTCCAGAACTGCATATAAGTGGAGTATGTACTCTTTTGTGTTGGCTTTTTCACTCAGTATAACATTTGCTATACCGAGTATGTAACATCTGAGATGTATTTACATTGTGAAATGTATTAGTCGTTTGTTTCTTCTTATTGTGGTGTAGTATTCCACAATATGAAAATCCCACAATTTCCTTAATCCTTGTCCTGCTAATGGGTGTGTGTGTGTTATTTCTAGTTTGGGGGCTACTGGGAATAAAGGTGCAATGTTTTCTTCTACAAGTCTTTCTGTGAACACATATTTACATTTCTTTTGGATAAATACCTAGGAGTGGAATTGCTGGGTTAAGAGATAAGTACACGTTTAAGATTATAAAAATTCAACCGAAAAACTGTTTCTCAAATGTGGTGGGGACATTGTACTTTTCCACCAAAAAAATATATCAGTGTTCCCCTTTCTCCACATTCTCACCAACAGCTGGTGTTGAGTGTCTTTTCATTTGAACCATTACAGTAGATGTCATTTTCACTTGCATTTTGCTGATGACTGAAGATGTTGATCACATCTTCATTTGCTCACTGGTCAATCATATACCGTCCTTTGCAGAGTGTCTGTCCAAATACCTTACTCATTTTTGAGTTCTCTTATTTTCATTGGTTTATAGGAGTTCATTGTGGTATAGGTATTGCAAATACTTTCTATCTATTCATATTAGTAGTATATTTTAATGTGCCATTTTGAATTTTATGAAGTCAACTTTATCAGCTTTCCTTGAATGGTTAATTTTTCTGTCCCATCTAAGAAATCTTTGCCTCTCTTCATGTCACAAAAAATATTCACCAATGTTTTCTTCTAAAAAAGCTTCATAGTTTTAGATTTTATAGTTAGGTCTGTATTCAATTCTTGATTATTCATGTGTGATATGAGGTGGGAGACAAGGTTTGCTTTTTTCTAATGTGGACATCCCATTGTTCCATCATTGTTTGTTGAGAAAATGTCCTCCCATTAAATTACTTTGGCACCTTTGTTGACATCCAATAGACCATGTTAGCGCAGGTCTATTTCTACATTCAGTTGTGTTTCATTGATCTGTTTGCTAATTCTTATATATCATACTATCTTGATTACTGTGGCATTATAGTGAGCTTTAAAGGAAGGTAATGTAAGTCCTCCAGCTTTGGTCTTTATCAAAATTCCTTTGGGTATTTTAGGTCATTTGCATTTCCATATAAATTTTAGAATCCGCTTATCAATTTCTATGAGAAAGCCTTCTGGGATAACAATTGAGATTGCATTGAATGCATAGGTTAATTGAGAAAATAAGCACTCTAACGCATTGAGCCTTCAGTCCATCACAGCTCACACCCCTCCATTTGTTTAGGTCTTTAATTTCTCACAGCAATGTTTTGTAGTTTTCAATATACAGGTTTTGCACATCTTTCATCAGATTTATTCCTAAGTATTTCGTGGTTTGGGATTCTATTGTGATGAAAATTTTTAAATTTCATACTCCAATTGTGCTGTTGTTGTCTTTTAGCATATAGCAATATAATTTATTTTTGTGTACCTTGTATCCTGAGACCTAGCTAGACTCACATATTAGCTCAAGAATGCCTTTAAGATTATTCCTTAGTATTTCCTATATAAACAATATGTCTTTTGGGAATACAGACAATTTTACTTTTTCATTTCCAATCTTTACACTTACAAATTCATTTTCTTGCTTTACTGAAATGGCTAAGACCTCATATAATGTTAAATTAAAAGGTTGAGGGGCCAGGTGCGGTGGCTCACATCTGTATCCCAGTGCTTTGGGAGGTCGAGGCAGGAGGATCACTTGAGGCCAGGAGTTTGAGACCAGCCTGGGCAACATAGTGAGATACTGTCTCTACAAAAAAAAAAAAGAAAGAAAGAAAGAAAGAAAGAAATTTAATTAGCCGGCATGGTGGTGTGCACCCCTAGTCCTAGCTACCCAGGAGGCTGTGGCAAGAGGATCACTTGAGCCCCGACCCCTGGCGTTAGAGATTATAGTGGGCTATGATCATACCACTGCACTCCAGCCTGGGTGACACAGAAGAGAGAGACCTTGTCTCTAAAAAAAAAAAAAAGAAGAGTGGCCGGGCGCGGTGGCTCAAGCCTGTAATCCCAGCACTTTGGGAGGCCCAGGCAGGCGGATCACAAGGTCAGGAGATCGAGACCATCCTGGCTAACACGGTGAAACCCCGTCTCTACTTAAAAAACACAAAAAACTAGCCGGGCGTGGTGGCGGCGCCTGTAGTCCCAGCTACTGGGGAGGCTTAGGCAGGAGAATGGCGGGAACCCGGGAGGCGGAGCTTGCAGTGAGCCGAGATCGCGCCACCGCACTCCAGCCTGGGCACAGAGCAAGACTCCGTCTCAAAAAAAAAAAAAAAAAAAAAAAGAAAAGTGATGAGAACAGACATCCCTGCCTTGCCACCAACGTCAGGAAGTTTTCGGCATTTCACTATTTATTAATGATGGTGGCTGCAGGATTTTAGTGACTGTCCCAATATCAGAAGTTTATTTCCGTTTATAGTTTTTCCTAAGAGTTGGAGTTTTTTTCATAAATTGATATGGATTTTTTTTCAAATGCTTTTTCTGCATCTATTGAAGTAATTATGCCATTTTTTGTTAACATGGTAATGTGGTGAATTGCACTGATTAGCTATTAAATATGAAATTAATCTGGCACTACGGGGATAAATCCCACTTGGTTATAACATACTATTTTTCTACGTTGCTGGATTGAATCATATTTTAAAGACTTTTTTGCATCTGTGTTAATGAACCATCTTGACCTAAAATTTTCTGAATTTGTATTTTGTCAAGTTTTTGTGTTAATACTGTGTTGGCCTTAAGTCACAGAGTATTTCTTTTTCCTCCTCTCTGAAAGAGTTTGCATAAGACAGGTAATATTTATTCCTTAAATGTTGTATAGAATTAATCACTGAAACCATCTATACCTGGAGTTTTCTTTGTGAGCGTACTTTTAAAGCAACTCTGATTTCTTTACTATATATACCACCATTCAGGTTTTCTGGTTTTTTTCTTACACTAGTTTTGGTACACTGTATTTTTCAAATAATTTGTTCATTCCATCTAAGTTATCAAACGTGTTGACATAAAGTTGTTCATAATCTTCCCAGGTTATGACTTTGATATATAGAGACTCTATAACACTCTACCCTCTTTTATACCTGATACTGGTAATTTGTGTTTCTTTCTTGTTAGAGATTTATTCATTTTATTAAACTTTTCAAAGAAGAATATTTTGCTTTCCTCATTTTCTGCTGGTTTGTTTTCACTTTGTTTGATTTTTGCTCTTCGTTATTTCCTTTCTTCTTATTTTGGGTTTAATTTCTTTTCTTTTTCTAGACTCTTAGGGTGGAAATGAAAATCAATTATTTTAAGGCTTTCTTCCTTTTGAATGTAAGCAATTAAAGTGCTGAATGTTACATCTAAGAACTGCTTTAGCTACATCTCACACATTTTGGTATGTGGTATTTTCACTGTCATTAAGTTTGAAATACTTCTCATTTCCTTATTATTTCTTCCTAGAATCACAGGTTATTTAGAAGTTTATTGTTTAATTTCCAAATATCCGGGGACTTTTCACACACTTTGCTGTTATTCTCATTTAATCACATTGTGGCCAGAAAGCATGCTCGAAGACGTTCAGTATTTTATAATTTATTGAGACTTATTTTCGGCCCGGGGTCTGGTCTATCTCGGTGAAAATTCCACATCAACTTGGGAAGAGCATTTTGTCGTTGTTAGGTGTAGGGTTCTATAAATATCAGCTCATTAGAGGTGACTTATACTTCAGCCCCTCCGGTTTTTCTGCTAATGAGACAAGCATGTTAAAAGATCCAACTAGGACTGGGGATTCGTTTGCTTCCCCCTTATGGTCTTTCAGACATTATATTTTGAATTACTGTATACACGTATTTGTTATGTCTTCCTGATGTTTGTTATGTCTTCCATTTGTTATGTCTTCCTGTTCTGATCCCTTTCGACATGATGAACTAGTCCTCTCTATTCCCAATAAACCTCTTTATCTTGCAGCCTATTTTGCTTGATGTTAATAGACACTCTAGGTTTCTCACAGTTAATGGTTCCACATGCAGTGGGTTAAATAGTGTTCCCCCTAAATTCACTTCCACCTGAAACCACAGAATGTGACCTAATTTGTAAATCGTATTTGCAGATTGTAATTAAAGTAAGGATCGAAATGAGATCACATTGGATTAGGATGAGCTCCACATCCAGTAAGACTGAACTTACAAGGACACACAGGGACAGAAGAAAGAAGGCCATGCAAAGACAAAGCAGAGATTGCAGTGATGCTGCCACAAGCCAAGAAGTGCTAGGGGCCACCAGAGGCTGAAAGAGGCCAAGAAGCTCCTCCCCTAGAGCCCTCAGAGGGAGTGTGGCCTTGCCAACACCTCGACTTTGCCTTCTGGTCTCTAGAACTGTGACATAATAAATTTCTGTTGTTTTAACCTTCTCAGCTTGTAGTAATTTCTGACCACAGCCCTAGGAAATCAATGTAGCATGTACCTTAGTAAGTTCATGGTGCTACAACATAATATCATGGACTGAGTGACTTAACAATTTATTTTACCTCAGTTCTAGAAGCTGCCAGTCCAAGATGAGAATGCCAGGTGGCTGTCCTCTGGTGGGGTCCTCTTCCTGGTGAGTAGATGGCCACCTCACTGCGCCCTCTCATGGCAGGAACAGTGTAAGCAAGCTCTCAGGTGTCTCTTCTTATAAGGGCACTTATCCCATCACGGGACCTCACCCACAGGACCTCACCTAACCCTAATTACCTCCCAAAGGCTCCATCTCCACAAACCATCACACTGGGGGTTAGGACTTCGACATATGAATTTGAGAGACACACATTCAGTCCATAACGCCATGGTATATATTTTCATTCTTTTTACTAATAACCTACTTCTTGCGTCTGTATTTAAGGTTTGTTCCTTATAAACAGCACTGAGTTGGGTCTTTTTAATCCACTCTGCCATTCTCTGGTCCTTTATTTTGGGGGGGGGGTGGCAGTTAGTCCATTTATTTTTAATTATAGTTGAATTTAAATCTGCCACTTTGATATTTGTTTCCATTTCAGTTCATTTGTTTCCCTCTGCTCCTCCTTTCTTTGGGTGTAATTGAATCTTGTTGGTATTTCAGTTGCATTTCCCTATTGGCTTTTAAGACATACTACTTTGCATTATTTTTTAGTGGTTGCTGTAGGGCTGCATTTTACCAAATGATACCTACTAACTAATGTGGCTATTTAATTTAAAATTTAAGCTAATTAAAATTATATAAAATTAAAATTTAGTTCCTTAGTCACAAAACCCACATTGCAAGTGTTCAATGAATATGTGTGACTAGCAGCTATCTTATATATGACAAAGCAGTTATAGACTATTTCTAACACTGCAAAAAGTTGTACGGGTAATTTATCACAATCGACTTACAGTTAATATACTATTTAACATAAAATATTGGAATTTTGTGAGAATATAATTCCTTTACCCCCATCTTTTGCAACATTTTCATATATTTCACATATATTTCATCTATATACATCATCAGCCCACAATACTAACATTTTTTCTTGAAGAGGAATATGATTTTTTAAGTTTAAAAGGAAAGAATACGGCCGGGTGCGGTGGCTCACGCCTGTAATCCCAGCACTGTGGGAGGCCGAGGCAGGCGGATCACGAGGTCAGGAGATCAAGACCATCCTGGCCAACATGGCGAAACCCTGTTTCTACTGAAAAATACAAAAAAATTAGCCGGGTGTGGGGGTGGGCGCCTGTAGTCCCAGCTGCTCGGGAGGCTGAGGCAGGAGAATGGCGTGAACCTGGGAGGCGGTTGATCATTGTTTTTCAGCAGTTCACCTGTGTTGTTCTAGTGCCTTTTGGCCTTTATTGTTTCTCATAAAAAGCTAACATTATTCATATGCTGTTTATCACACATAATGTCTCTTTTTTCTTTAGCTGCTTTTACAATTTTCTCTTCATATTTGGAGTTCAGCAGTTTTACTATATGTACTTAGGTCTGATTGTATTGGTCCTGCCTGTGGTTCATTGGGTTTCTTGGATTTATAAAGTCTTTTACCAAGTATCAGAAATTTGAAGCCACTATTTCTTCCAAAATTTTCTTTTTCCTCACTTGCTAAGACTCTACACTTACATTCGACCAGATTATGTTGACGAACAGGTCTCTGAAGATCTGTATGTTTTTCTTCCACTGCTTTTCTTCCATCTGTTTTTCAGATAGGACCATTTCTATCGATCTATTTTATAGTTCCTCAATTTATTCTGTCTTCAATCTGCTGTTAGGCACCTCCAGTGAATTTTTACTTTCGTTATAGTAATTTTCAATTTCAGTATTTCCATTTATTTCTCGTTATGCTTCAGTTTCTCTGCTGAGATTCTCCATTTGCTCATTTATTATGTGTATTTCTTCTTTAAAATAGGTGAACATATTTTTACTAGTTGCTTTAAAATCCTTGTCTGCTAATTGTTGCAGTTGAGTCACCTAGGCATCAATTTACATCACACTTTGTGGGTCATATTTTCCTGTTTCTGTGCATGTCTAGTGTTTTTTTGTTTGACACTGAACATTATGAATGATGTAGAGATTTTGAGTTGTTTTATTTCTCTAATGAATGATTTTTGTTATGTACTACAAAAAGTTCACTTGGCTTGACTCAGACTCCAAACAAACTCTGTCTCCCCTGAAGTGAGAAGCAACTGAAATCTTTGTTCTTTTAGGTTTTCTAGTATTTTGTCAGGCCACTGGGGTCTCCCCATCCGTCGTCGTACAGTGATCTGCCAAAGATTTGAGGAGATTCAACACAGGGATGTGTGGGGCTCACACCTCTGAAATGTCTTCCCTTCTAGGATTTCACTGCTAATGGTCTGGTTTTTCTCCCAGCTCCAAATTGTATTCTCTGACATTTCAAGCCAGAAAGTACAGCCAGCTTCATGGGCCTGTGACCTGCATATTCATACAAGGGCCACACACATGGTTTGAAGTTCTGCTATCACTGTCTTGAAATTATTAGTTTTTCAATGAGGGGCCACATTTTAACTGATGTACTTAAGTATAAAAATCCATTCGAGGCCTGACGTGGTGGCTCACACCTGTAATCCCAACACTTTGGGAGGCCAAGGTGGAAGGATCCCTTCAGCCCAGGAGTTTCAGATCAGCCTGGATGACATAGTGAAACCTCGTCTCTACTAAAAATAAAAATTAAAAAAATTAGCCAGGTCTGATGGTGCACACCTGTAATCCTGGCTATTCTGGAAGCTGAGGCAGGAGGCTTACTTGAGCCCAAGAGTTCTATATTGCAGTGAGCTATGATCATGCCACTCCATTCCAGCCTGAGTAACAGAGAGAGATCCTGTCTTTAAAAAAAAAAAAAACATAAAATATTTGTTTTCATTTTCAGCTGGTTTTAATATACAAACAAAATGTTATCCTTCTTGTATGACACTGATAACGTTTAGCTAATGAGTTATAATAGAAAAGCAATTGCTATAAGTCTCTTGGGTCTCCGTTTCTTCAAAAGCCTTTCCTGCCTCTCACACGACTCTTCCCCACCCCGATTTAAACCGGACCTTCCCTTACACTCTGAGAATCCTGGTTTTCCCCTTCATGGCATTAGCGTAATTTACAATTAACATATTTACCTGTGTTTTTATGATTGAGTATATTTCTATCTCACTAGTCTATAAACTCCATGAGGACCCATGTCTGCCTCACTCAGCACCAACAAGGATGCCTAGCATACTGCAGGCACTTAATTAAATGGACAAATGGACAGATGGATGAGTGAATGAATAGTGAAAATGACAATGATATTTAGTAACTTTTTCTATTTTCCCAAGTTAGATTTTCTATAATCCTTTCTTTTGCTCACATATCTAAAAGTATGCCATAATTTTAGCAAAATTTGGGGAACAATGTTAGGTCAAAAGCAGTACATGTATGCACATTTGTTATTAGCAGGACCCCCAAAAGAAATGTGAATGCCAGATCTCCAACTTCTTGATTTAAAAATGTAATCCAGGCCTGGCGCAGTGGCTCACGCCTGTAATCCCAGCACTTTGGGAGGCGAGGTGGGTGGATCCCTTGAGGTCAGGACTTCGAGACCAGCCTGGCCAACACGGTGAAATCGTCTCTACTAAAAATGCCCAGGAAAAAAAAAAGAAAGAAAGAAAAAGAAAAATTAGCTGCGAGTGGTGGTGGGCGCCTGTAGTCCCAGTTACTTAGGAGGCTGAGGCAGTAGAACCACTGGAACCGGGGGAGGTGGAGGTTGCAGTGAGCCGTGATCTCACCACTGCACTCCAGCCTGGGCGACAGAGCCAGATTGTCTCAAAAAGAAAAAAAGTAATCCAATGTAGTATTTACATCTAGTGCCAACGGGTGCAGTGCATACTGCGCTGCATGCTACGTTTCATTAAACAGCCTAATCTGGTGTGTTAATGAGAGATGTATTTAACTATCAGTTATAATATTCCATGTCATTTTCCCGGAAATCAAGGAACACATCTTACAGCAGGTTATTCACAAGCTATATTGAAATGTTCACCTGTTGAAGAAGCTCTACAAGATGCTGTGCATTCAGTGGGAAATAACCGGAGACATGGGACCTCTGGCGGGCTTGTTTCTCAGCGTCATGGAGAGAGCGCACCCAGTCTGAAGGCGCATCTGCTCCTCTCTGCGCTATATTGTGGATTAAGAAAATACAGTGTACAATCTCATATTCTCATTTCAGCAAATATAAATAGTACATGGCAATTATATGTGCTCGGTTTTCATTTTTAAGGGTGGAAATTGTTGAAAATGGTGTCGTGGACCAGACTCCAGAATTGGAGATTTTGTAGAGGTCAAAGGTATAGTAGTATTAAAGTAGGGATAAAGAGTGTGCGGGCATGTGTGTAAGATAATGAGCAGAAAAGGGAGTGGCAAGGTGCAGAGATCTCTGCAAGCAATGGATTGGGGAAACTGAAGGCTTTAAAGCCACGGTCTCTATCCCTGCACCCAGCTTTCCGTCCTCAGTTACTATGACCCAAGATCAAAGCCACCCTGGTTTTCTAATTGCCGCAACTGCGGCTCCAGGTGCTGACTGCACAGCCACTGCGGTACTGTCCGCAGCTGCGCGCCGGGCTCAGTCGGCATTATTTACGGTACAGAATACTCGCCCGCGCGGCGGTATTTACGGTAACGAAAGCCAGCTGTATTTACGGTAGCGAGGGCTGGACCGGCGGCGGCATTTACGGTAACGGGGCCGGGCTCGCTGAGGCCCGTCGGCTTGGCCCGCTCTGGGCGTTATCAAGTGCTCTCCAGCCAAGGCGGCCGCCACCCCCTGCACCCAGCGGAAAATGCAAAATGGCCCTCTGGGGCAGTGAGGGGCCGTGGCCCTCGGCCCGGGCCTGCCGCACCCCCTTCCCGCAGCTGGCGGCCGGCAGCGCTGAACAGGGTCCGGGTGTAGCCCCCTCTCGCCCCTCCGCAGGAGCGCCGGCCTGAACTGGGCGCGGGAACCAGGCCGCCCTCGGCGCCCAGCCCGCCCTAGTCCCGCGCGCCGCCTCCGCCGTGCCGCGCCCACATGGGTCTGTGCTACAGTCTGCGGCCGCTGCTTTTCGGGGGCCCAGGGGACGACCCCTGCGCGGCCTCGGAGCCCCCGGTGCAGGACACGCAGCCCGCCCCGGCCCCGGCCCCAGTCCGGGCGGCCGCAAGGGACACGGCTCGGACCTCGCTCCCTCGGGGCGGCGGCGGGAGCCCGGCATGCGCTCGGCCCAAAGCAGACAAGCCGAAGGAGAAGCGGCAGCGCACCGAGCAGCTGAGCGCCGAGGAGCGCGAGGCGGCCAAGGAGGCGAGGAAAGTGAGCCGGGGCATCGACCGCATGCTGCGCGAGCAGAAGCGCGACCTGCAGCAGACGCACCGGCTCCTGCTGCTCGGTAGGTCCCGGCCGCGCGGTCGGCTGCCGCCCCGGGGACAGCGCGCCGGGCCCGCGGGGTTGGTGGGCGCCGGGGAGCGGCGGCGGGAGGGGCTCCTGAATCCCGGGACTGGACCCGGACGGGCGGCGGGCGCGGACCGGCTGCGGAGCGTTTGAACTGTGGGGGGAATGGCTCCCCTGACCTGGCCGGGAGGACGCTACGGGCCGGTTCTGCCGCTCCCAGTGCCTTGAGCTTTTCCTGCCGCTCGTTCGCTCGCTCTCATTACTGAGCCTCTCTGGGAAGTCTCGCCCTCGACTGAGCGCCTTCCGCAGGGTCTGATCCCCGGGGATGTCTACCCTGGCCTCTCACTTCCTGCTGCACGCGGAGGCTGGCGGTCTGTTTTCAGAACACAGATGAAAGGAGATGGATAAGGCCTTTTAGCTTGACCGCAAAGCTTTTATTCCAAGCACAGTGTTGTGGGTGGGTGTGGCCTGCTGCCTTTTGAGAAAGAACTTGAGCTGCACTTGGGTTTTACTGTGGAGGAAGATCAACCCCGGCTCTGGGAGGTTTGCTCCGCTGGAGAACCAGCGGCACGAGGGGGTGGCGGCCCCGGCGTGCTCTCTGTGTAACCGCGTGCAGGAGGCGGGCGCCGAATCCCGGCGTTTTCCGGGAACCAGATGCTTGCTCTCCTAGTAGTATTTTTCAGAGCTTACCTGTAGCAAGTACGTGTGCTCCTACAACAATCAGAAAACATGGTTCTATGCACTCTACCGTAGAATGAAAAAAAAAAAAAAAATCACGATTTCCTGATACTACTTGTTGCCTTTTAAATTTTAAGACGAAATAATAATAATTGGGCTTTGGATCGCAATTTTGTGAGATGTAAGGAAGAATAGTCGTTCAGGTCTGTGGTCTCTGCTATACATGGGAGGAAGGAGCTATTCCATGATTTTAGCAAGATGCCTGCTTATAAATGAAGGCAACTTTCATTTAAGATCTAGAAGACAATAAATACTGAGTTTGAGAGGACTTGTCCACTGCACTGCAAGAATGAATAATTTAAAACAACATAAACCTAGCTGTTGTATCCTGGTGAATGAAATATCTAATTTTTAAAGCAAAGGGAAATGTTTTTGAAGAAACAACAAAAACCAGTAAATACGCAGGTTATCTCAAACAGCGACGTGGGCTGAGCAGTAGCAGAGCTGCCCCCTCCAGTGCTCACCTGCAGAATATCGCAGAGCACACGTTTCCAGAGGTCTGAGGATACAGAAGTGTAACTTTAGAATTTCATATCTTGTTAAACCGTTGTTGGTGTGTGAGGGTAAAATAAATCTTTGGATATGCAAGTATTCAAAGTATAGTCTCATCCACATATATTTCTGGAAGGAAACTTAAAAAAAAATAGAGACAGCGGCAGCTCATGCCTGTATCCCAGCACTTTAAGAGGCTGAGGCTGGCGGATCACTTGATCTCGGGAGTTCAAGACCAGCCTGGGTAACATGCTAAAACCCCGTCTCTACAAAAAATACAAAAATTAGCTGGGTGGTACGCTGGAGACCCTGTCTCCAAAATAAATAAATGAATGAATAAAAATAAATAAATAAATTGAGACAAGTCTCACTATGTTGGCCAGGCTGATCTCAAACTCCTGGTCTCAAGTGATCCACCCACGTCAGCATCCTAAAGTGCTGAGATTACAGGCATGAGCCACCATGCTTGGCCTGGAAAGACGTTAATTGGAAATTACTTCAGCCAAAATTTTTTAAATGCATCAAATTAAAATAATTCAAAAACGGGAGAATTTTTTTAAAGGGGAGAGAGAATCGTCATCTCAAGAAACTAACAAAAAACAAGAAGACAAATAGGATCAGGAGTTGTGACAACCCAACGTTGTTTTGATGTGATTATACAGTTGAACATAGTTTAAAAATAATAAAATGATATGGAAAGCAGAAAATGCTTTCTATATAATAAAAATTATTAGACTATGAATCTGTGAAAAACATGGGATGAGATATGATCTGAAGAATAGAATGGTGAGCTCTAAAGAGTCAGCTTCTTGTAACACATTTGAAAGTACGCTTAGAAGACATCATCTCATAGCCTCATAGAGTTTATATATCAGCATCATAGCTAAAGTGACATAAAATCAAATGACTCACTTTTCAGGGAGAGTGTATTGTATCCTCCACCAATGATATCTACACTAAAACACATACTGTTACATGGGGTTGACATTGTTTATCCGATTTTATATAGATTTGAGTTAAACACACAAAGGTTCTTGATTTTATTAGGCTTTAAAATGGATTTAGCTGGAAAATTTTGAGTCAGAAACATGACTTATTGACCATTAATATCCTCGGATAATTGCTTCTGCTGCCATTGTGTGTAACAGCCATTTATTCTTGCTCACTGACCGCATTCATTTGTTTATTCTGGAAATGTGCACCGAAAGCTGGGCATTGGGTTCAGAGACCTCAGACCCAGGGAAGGTGCACTCACTCCAGCAGTGTCCTTTTTTTTTTTTTTTTTTTTTTTTTTTTTTTAAAATCCCAGCACTTTAGGATGCTGAGGTGGGCAGATCACTTGAGGCGAGGAGTTCAAGACCAGCCTGGGCGACATAGTGAGACTATGTCTCTATTTTTTTTTTTTTTTTTTTTTGAGACAGGATCTCACTTTGTCACCCACTCAGGAGTGCAGTAGTGTGACCATGGCTCACTGTAGCCTGGACCTCCCCAGCTCAAGCAGTCCTCCTGCCTCAGCCCCACAAACAGCTGGGACTACAGGTACACGCTACCACGGCTGACTAACTTTTGTATTTTATGTAGAGATGGGTTTTTACCATGTTACCCAGGATGGTCTTGGACTCCTGAGATCCAGTGATCCACCCATCTTGGCCCACAGTGCTGGGATTACAGGTGTGAGCCATTGTGGCCAGTCAGGTGCCCTTTGTCACTCCATGCCTGCTAGTTTGAGGTGAGTCCCGTCTCCCATCATGATGAGTCCTCGAGGAGACCTTCCCAGAGTCCTCAAGGGGAAATAAAGGTTTAACTCCCGGTGTCCTGTGAATTATTTGTGCTCCTGTCATAGAGCACTTGGGTACATCTCTCCATGGGTGTCTTAGTACTCTGTCTCCCTCGTGGGGTCGATCCTGATGACTCAGCTTTCTTTCCTGCACAGGATGTAGCACCCCACATAATCCTCTGGCAACAACACAAGAATCTGGGAGCCACTGTGACTATGAGGAGATATGGTCCCATTTTAATTTTTAGGTGGAGCATGGTTGAAGCATGCCATGGCTGGATTTTAAGCAGGTGCAGAGGTAGGATGGAACTTTCCAGTTAGAAGGCAGTGGTCAAGATAAGGAATCATGGGGTCCAAACTAGAGCAGTGTGGTATAGTAGGAGTGGGGAGCTCATGGGCTTGGGGAGCAGGTCAGATGACTGGGTGTAGAAGGCAGGCAATGAGAAGAATTCTCAGATAACTCTCATGCTCTTGAGCATGAGGAATGTGTTAGTCAGCTTGCTCACCTACCAAAATACAACAGGCTGAGTGACCAAAAACAGACATTTTCTCACAATTCTGGAGGTTGGAAGTCTAAGATCAAGGTGCCAGCAGGGTTGGTTTCTGGTGAGGGCTGTGTTCCTGGCTTGCAAACGGCCACCTTCTCACAGTATCCTCACATGGCCTTTCCTCTGTGTGCACACAAAAAGAGGGAGAGATCTCGGCTGTCTCTTCCTGTGCTTATGAGGACACTGTGGGATTAGGGCCCCACCTTTATGGCCTCATCTTACCTTAATTACCTACTTAAAGGCCCTATGTCCAAATACAGTCATATTGGGGGTTAGGGCTTCAACATATGAATTCAGGGGGATGGGAAGCATAATTCAATCCATAACAAGGGCTAAGACAGGGAGTGCGTGCCCTGTCTAAAAGGGACAGCTGCATCCTAGCTTCATCCACTGTTGCCTTGTGAGAACACAGGCCCAAAGTTGCCAGGTTTTCAGAATTTCTGAAACCTACCTATTTTTAAGCATTTGCTCAAATTAATAAAAGGTAATCTACATGGCTAACAGAGTCACGGGCTGCTGGCTCTTACCCCTGATCTGACCTAGGTCACACAGACTTTTCTGCAGGCTGTGCACTAGGCTTTAGAGGCTCACTCACATGAGAGACCATTGGCAGAGGCCCTGGGTCTACACCAATGAAAAGCATACTTGATGTGAATTGGTATGAATCAAAATATTTAATGTATGTAAATTCACGTAATGAGATCACACATCCTAGCAAATCGCATCTAGCCCCAGGTGCACACAGCCCTCTGTGACTGAGCCAGGATCAAGCCCAGGCAGGCTGACTCCGCCAAACAACATTAGCCAGTGGCTGTGAGGCCAGATGGAGGCAGCTGCAACAGTCCAGTCAAGAGATGTGAGGAGGCCAGGCGCGGTGTCGCACGCCTATAATCCCAGCGCTTTGGGAGACTGAGGTGGGCGGGTCACCTGAGGTCAGGAGTTGGAGACCAGCCTGGCCAACATGGTGAAACCCCATCTCTACTAAAAATACAAAAATTAAGGCCGGGCACGGTGGCTCATGCCTGTAATCCCAGCACTTTGGGAGGCTGAGGCGGGCAGATCACGAGGTCAGGAGATCGCGACCGTGGTGAAACCCTGTCTCTACTGAAAATACGAAAACTTAGCCACACACGGTGGCAGGCGCCTGTAGTCCCAGCTACTTGGGAGGCTGAGGCAGGAGAATGGCGTGAACCTGGGAGGCGGAGCTTGCAGTGAGCTGAGATCGCACCACTGCTCTCCAGCCTGGATGACGACACAAGGAGACTCAGTCTCAAAAAAAAAAAAAAAAACAAAAAAACAACTAGCTGGTTACCAGCTAACTTTTAATTAGCTGGTGGTGGGTGCCTGTAATCCCAGCTTCTCAGGAGGCTAAGGTGGGAGTATCACTTGAATCCGAGAGGTAGAGGTTGCAGTGGGTTGAGATCGTGCCATTGCACTCCAGCCTGGGGGACAGAGCAAGACTCAGTCTCAGGAAAAAAAAAAAAAAAGAGATGTGAGGAGGCGACCTCATTCAGATGCAGTGATGGTGACAGGAAGGGGCAGGCGTGTCTGTGGGTGTGGGTAAAATGGAGTCCCGGGAACCTGGTGACTGATGAGATGGAGGGAAAGAAGAACATCTGGTGAAGAAATGTCACTGAACCCTTCAGTGAAATGGCAAGGACATTCTCCAAGTAAGGAATTTAAGAGGAAGAGTCAGTTGGAGGGAGACGAGAACAGTGAGCTCCACTCTAGATGTGTTGAGACTGAAGGGCCTTGGGTGTCCAGTGGGCAGTGGCTGGAGAGCAGCTGGGCATTTGCCGTGGGTCTCAGAAAGGCTGCAGAGCCAGAGATGGATGTGTCGCCCAGAGTCATTAGTGCATTGGCCAGGTTGGACTTGTCACCTGGGGACCACATGCTACCCGGAGAAGACATGCCACCCAGGGAGAACGTGCAGAGTGAGAAGGGAAGGGAGGAGGAGGGCCCAGGATAGGAGGCCATGGGACTCCAGCCTTTCAAAAAGGGCTGGAGGAAGAAGAGTGTGAAGAATGATAGAGGGCTGGGAGCAGCCAAGAAAGGAAGAGGCTTCGGGAGCAAGGCAGTGGCCAGCAGTGTCCGTTGGGAGCTCAGGGATAAAGACGGCTGAGGCCGGGTACAGTGGCTCATGCCTGTAATCCCAGCACTTTGGGAGGCCGAGGTGGGTGGATTACAAGGCCAAGAGATCAAGACCATCCTGGCCAATGTGGTAAAACCCCGTCTCTACTAAAAATGCAAAAATTAGCTGGGTGTGGTGGTGCATTCCTGTGATCCCAGCTACTTGGGAGGCTGAGGCAGGAGAATCGCTTGAACCCGGGAGGCAGAGGTTGCAGTGAGCCAAGATCGCACCACTACATGCCAGCCTGGGCGACAGAATGAGACTCCGTCTCAAAAAAAAAAAAAAAAGGGCTGAGAAGGAATCCACTGGGTGTGCAGGTTCATGGCCTGGCGGGTACAGGAGGCTTCAGACTGGAAGGGACAGGAAGACACTGAAGCCGTGGTGGTGGCTCTCTTGGGAGGACTTTGCTGCTGGAGGACAGAACAGATGTGCCCACTCCTGCACCCTGTGCCATCCAGGAAACTGCTGGGAAGATGACGGATGAGACTGGAATGGTGGGTGCTCCTGGGGATGAAGAGAAGAGGGCAGGAGATGAACTGTCCATCTTTGTTTGGTCAGCTTGCATCCACTTTCTAAACACTCAGGTGCCTGAACTCAACCTCAGCTCCTCCAGCACAAGTGACTTTCCCTGTTGACTCATGTGTCATTTAGAGGGAAATTCTTTAATGGCAAGCAGGTTTTTCAGTTGAGTTGAGACCAAGAGACCTAGCTAATTCAGATATCTAGCTAATTTAATTAGTCTATGAAAAGTTTCCAAAGATTAGCATTTTCAAAGATAAGACCTAACTCAAAGGGCCTAAAATCAACTCGTGATATTGAAAGTAATAATCAGAAGATCTCCAAAACCCCACTGCATAAATCTGAATAAGGAGCCCGAGATGATTATTTCACACCTCGCAGCACCCAGGATAATTTACTTTGAGTCTACATTTATTCATTTATTTTTAATTTTATTTATTTATTTTGAGACAGAGTCTCTCTCTGTTGCCCAGGCTGGAGTGCAGTGGTGCCATCTTGGCTCACGGCAACCTCTGCCTCCTAGGTTCAAGCGATTCTCTTGCCTCAGCCTCCTAAGTAGCTGGGACCACAGGCGCCCACCACTACACCCGGTTAATTTTTTTTTTTTTTTTAATTTTTAGTAGAGACGGGGTTTTACCATGTTGGACAGGCTGGTCTCAAACTCCTGACCTCTGGTGATCTGCCTCTCTCAGCCTCCCAAAGTGCTGGGATTATAGGCATGAGCTACCGTGCCCAGCTGGGTCTAAATTTATTAATACTTAGTTGTTGGGTTTTGGTTTTTTGTTTTTTTTTTGTTTTGTTTTTTGTTTTGGTTGGCTTTAAGCTGAAACCAACTCTTACTGAAAAACAGAAAATTACCTTCTATCAGCTAAAGCAGTGACTCTAAGTGTGTTTAGGGCCAAGTGAAAACTGTTCCCTGTTGTTTGAGAATTCCCTTGCTAGACATGGACAGACAGCGCACAGAGGACTTTTAGGGCAGGGAAACTACTCTGTATGATACCATAAGAGTGGACAGTGTCACCACACACTTGTCCAACCCACAGCATGTACAACGCCAAGAGGGAACCCTAGTGCACCCCTTCCAGCCCTGTGGGCTCTGGGTGACAGTGTCGTGTCCGGGTAGCTTCACAGGTTGCAGGCCTCTGTGAGGGATGTTGCTGGTGGGGAGGCTGTGCCTGTGGGGGCAGGGAGTACATGGCAGCTGTACTCTGTACCATCCTCTCAATTTTGCTGTGAGCCTAAAACTGCTCTAAATAATAGGCTTTTTGTTTTAGTCACTTACTAAGAAAAGAAGTCAGTGAAGGATTTTGTCCTTGAATTAGGATCCCAAGAGGAGGAGCTGGTGGAGAAGAGGACACCACAGTGGCCATAGCAGAAGGGTCTAGGGTTCTTCTAATGAGCCCATTTAGGGGCCATAAGCTGACGGTCCTACTCTTAAAAAGCCCAGGCCAGTTAACCGCAGCAGGAAAGATAGCAGCCCATTATTGAAAGCTGTGGTTTATGAATAAAAAAGCATCATTTAAAGGCTTTTCCAGCTGCAGCTCTGGGGTTAAATTATTCTCAGCAAATAAAGTCCTCTAGACAAGCACTGAAGTGTCAGCACCTGACGGGAGGGGCACACACACACAGCCCCTGCGGGCCGCTTGGCTTGGCCCTGTGTCCCATCCTGTAAAGCTGCCCTAGCTCTGCCTCATCAGGAGGACTCGGAGGACTGTTGCCCAGCTGTTATCAGGTGTTACACCAGATGCCACTGAAGGCACGAGTTAGGGAAGCCACCATCGAAATGTTCAAGGGTTAGACAGCTCTTTTCAACCCTTGCCGACGTTATTTCCTCTGCCGGTCTGGGAAAATGTTCTTTAATGAGAGGCAGGTCAACCTGCCGAGTGACGGAGGATCGAGGAAGACAGTAAGCACACTGTGGCATCTGCTTTATCTCATCCTAGCAGAAGAGCCTTGGAGAAGGTGTAGGTTGCGTCACTGTGCTTTGGATTAATGCTCACTTGGTGTGTTCTTCTGCAGTTGAAAGTGAATTTTCCTTCTGAGGACATGAACTCCTCCCAGGAAAAGCAGGAGAAGAGAGTATTTTGACATAAACAGAAAAATAAGGTGCAGTGACACCCATACTTTGAGTCACAAGGGAAAAGTCATTTTATTCATTGAATCCTTTATATTACTCACCAACTGCAAACATCTGCATCTCTCAAGAACCTGCGGTGTGCCGGGTGCTTCTCTGGGTGACGTGGAGATTCCACAAGGCAGAGAACACAGCCTCAGCCCTGGAAAAGTTCACTGTGTTGTTGAAGAGAAAGGACAAGAACCTAAGAGAAAAATACCAGTCAGAGCCTGCACGTGCTCAGAGATAAATGGCAGCAGTGTGGGTCAAGAACATGATTCCAGGGATGCCCGTGGAACTTCTCAGTAACATGATGGGCATCCCCCTTCCTTAGGATATGTTATGAGTGGGGAGGTGCAGGAGAGGTAGGAACTTGATTGTCTAATGTTGGTGTTTGCACACAAAAAAATGCATAATGCTGGCCATGCGCCATGGCTCATGCCTGTAATCCTAACACTTTGAGAGGCCGAGGCAGGCGGATTGCTTGAGGTCAGGAGTTCAAGACTAGCCTGGCCAACATGGTGAAACCTCGTCTCTACTAAAAATACAAAAATTAGCCAGACATGGTGGCGGGTACCTGTAATCCCAGCTACTCGGGAGGCTGAGACAGGAGGTTGCAATGAGCCAGAGTGCTCCATTGCACTCCAGCCTGGGGAACAGAGCAAGAACCACAAAAAAAAAATGCTGTTATTGATCCTAGGTGCAAACTATGAGCAGAAGCAGCTGTGAAATCTGCTCCAAGTTTGCACCTAGCAGCTGGTTTCCTGTTCATCAAGGAGCTGCTGAGAGAACCTAGAGGCACTCACAGCTCCCAGCATGTAGCAGCAACCTGGAGTGTTTACCTAATGGAACTGATGCTTCAAGAAGATGAAGAAAGTTTGAACAACAGTGTGCAGTGTTATCAAACGGGAAGGAGACTGCTCCTTTTATCTCCAGCCATCAAAGTGCTCCACAAGTCAGTATTAGAAGCTGCATTTTATAGATTGCACCATCATGGGAGGCTGGAGATTGTCTGTAAATCGGCATGAAGAAAAAAAAAAATGAAACGTTTATCCTTTTTTTCCCCAAGAAATCCACTCATTAGAGAATCACTGAAAGGAAGGTGGATAAAAAGCCACAAAAGGGAAACTTTAACTTGGCTGCAGAGAAGCAGTTTGTGTTTCGCAGGCACTTCAGGAGCATCTAGACAGCGTGATTTGGAGTCTGCCGGCCAGGAGGCCGCAGGAGAAACACAGGTCAGCACCAGAATCATGGAGCACACATTTGCCTCGACCCCAGCTGTATTTTCTTTTCTGGGAAAATATCAGCCACTGGAATTAGGCCAGACACAGAAATGTGTAGACACAAAGCTCGCCAGCAGAGCAAGGTTCAGAATGCAAGAGTAGCCCCAGGGAGCAATCAGGACCTAGCGAGAGGTGAGTGCTGATCCCAGAGCCGGCCTCCTTCTTCCCAGTCGCCCTCAGAGGCTGGTGTAGACAAACCACAAACCCATGGCTGTCCTGGTGAGGAAGCCCAGAACAAGGCCCAAGCCTGCATACCCCAGAGAGTTAGACTACGCCACAGATCAATCAGCTGTTTGATTTGTAGAGCAACTTGTCTATTGAGAAGGATGTCAGTGCTGTGTTACGGGCTACTATTTGTTTATTCAGTAGCAATTACTGACATTCAGTAGCACATCTGCCACGTCCCAGGTTCTGTCAGGCTTCAGTCTACAAACTGGAGCTGTCTCAGGAGCTGGTCTGTGTTCTCAGGAGCTTATGACCTTGTGTGGGAGACAAAGGCATCAACCAGCCATTGCAGCACAGCATAAAATACATCCATGCAGACACAGAAAACGGTGGGAGCAGCTCTTGCCCCAGTGAGAAGGGGAGGCAGGCTGAGGAGGAGGGCAGCAGTTTCCAAGAACCTTCCCACTTAAAAATAATAAAATAAAATAAATAAAAAACAGCCTGGTGCGGTGGCTCACTCCTGCAGTCCCAACACTTTGGGAGGCCAAGGCGGGTGGATCACATGAGGTCAGGAGTTCCAGACCAGCCTGGCCAGCATGGCGAAATCCCATCTCTACTAAAATTACAAAAATTAGCTGGATGTGGTGGCACGAGCCTGTAATCCCAGCTACTCGGGAGGCTGAGGCAGGAGAATGACTTGAACCCAGGAGCCAGAGGTTGCAGTGAGCCGAGATTGTGCCACTGCACTCCTGGGCGACAGAGCAAGACTCCATCTCAAAAAAAAAAAAAAAAAATAGTATTTGTAGAGTATATTTCTGTTCTTGAAATCAACAAGTTTGCGAAACCCCCTCGTTTTGAGAGGCTCATTGGAAAGCAGCAGGTGCCACACAGAGCAAATGAAAAACAAAACGCTCCGCACATTGTGCATAGTTTTATCGAAACTCCTACATCTGCTTTGAGTCTGTTGAGCTGAAAATTCATTTAGAATATGCTCTAATTGATATATGTGACCTATAAGGAAGTCTCCCTCTTTTTAAAGAAACTATAGAAGCATGCTATTTGTTAAAGGTTTTCATTGTACAAAGAAATTCAATGTGCTGAAAAGAACCAATAAAATATGAATAAAGTAGTGCCAATTAAGAAACAGTTATGTGACTCTTTATCTCTGAAATTATTTTAACTGGTACTTTGTTTTAGAATTCCTTTTTAATGTAACAGCCTTCTGAACATCAGCTATTTGAAAAGCGCTGCATGGAACTAAAAAGCATGCTGAGCTGTGGTTGATCCAATAGACTTCGCCGTGCCTAATGGAGGACGGTATTTAACTTTCAGATCCATTTCCCTTTTTGGCTCTAATGACATTTTCTCAGAAGTAATGCTCTCCACACTTGGGCTTGGGTACAATAATTGGCTTGGAACAGGGTACGGGAGGCCCAGTGACGATGGGCGCGCACGCGCACGCACACACACACACACATGCGCGCGGTGAAGTGCAGGAAGCTCTGTGGCCTTGTTAACCCTCACTGCCTGGGGGCAGACGGAGGCAGGCTGCACCCTAGTCTGTGGCCTCAGAAGAAAAGCATCTTAGTTCCACTGGTGGTGTTCAGCCTCAGCCTTTCCCTTCACCTAAATTCCTACAGGTTATCCTAACTGCAAATAGGATACATTAATTTTAATTATTTATACAGAATGTTCATTTAGGAAAATAGAGGATGGGTTTCTAGAGTAATCACAAAATCCTGTTATTCAACCCACAATACAAAGGAAGCAGCGTCGGCGTTCTTCTGTGGAGCCTGCACTCTGCGGACCCTACGGGAATCACAGCCTTCTGCACTCCCTGATCACACAGTGGGCCACACCCTAGACCCGTGCGTCATACCACAGAACACATCGGGGATCCCACAGATGGATGATACCCTAGGACACAGCCTGGTTCACACAGTATTTGGAATTAGAACTTGGAATGCCAGGAACAGCGACACAGTCACCCCGGCCTCCAGAGCAGGCCTTCCGTTGAACCCTTTGCTGTGGCTTCACTGTGCCCTGAGCAGTCCGAGGCACAACTTACGGCCCAGGGTCTTCCGGCCAAAAGTGGGAATAGTGAGGAATGGGCCTAGGGTGATCAGTGAGCAGTAATGATAAGCACCCCTGTCTGTAATATGTGCCCCAACTGCTGCTAACCCACACGCAGAGGGAGAGCTGTCTGGCCCGCTTCCGGGCTCCCTCCCCAGGTTCCAGACCCAGCCACACAGTCTACTCTGGGGTCTTTGGACTCCATCTCGCGTTTTTGTCTCCTTTCTTCTTTAATATCAGCATTTTCTTTTAGTTTCTCCTTATCAAAGCTTGCTCATACCCAGAACATTTTACTCGTTCCTGTGAAATTACAAATGGAGGTGAAGGTTAAGTCCGTTACCAATTTTTTTTTTTTATTTAACAGCTTTTTTGAGATATAGTTGAAATGCATACAGAAAACAGCACATATTTATAGTGTACGGTTGGTCAGTTTTGACATGTGTATACACCTGAGAGCATATCCATCACCTCCGAAAGTTTCCTCCTGCATCTTTGAGTTGATTTCCTTTTTTTATCATGGTAAGAACACTTAACATGAGATCTACCCTCTTAAAAAGTTTTTAAGTGTGCAATACTGTACTGTTCTATATGGGGACAATGTTGTACAGCAGCACTCTACAGCTTCATCATCTTGCATGTCTGAAATGTTTTACCCCTTGAATAGTAACTCTCCACTTCCCTCTCCCCCAAACCCTAGAAACGACCGTACTACTCTCTGCTTCTATGAGTTTGACCATTATAGGTCCTCATATAAATGAAATTATGCAGTATTTCTCCTTCTGTGACCGGCTTGTTTAACTTAGCATGCTGTCCTCCAGGTTCATCCATGTTGTTGCGTCTGGCAGCGTTCCCTTCTTTTTTCAGGTTGAATAATATTCCATTGTATGTATGTTCCACATTTTCTTTATTCATTCATCTTCCAGTGGACATGTAGGTTGTTTCAGTATCTCGGCTATTGCAAAAAAATGCTGCAGCAAACGTAGGAGTGCAGCTATCTCTGGATTTTATGGTAATTCTAATTTTTTACTTTTTTAAGGAATGTTCATATTGTTTTCCATAGCAGCTGTACCATTTTAATTCCCACCAGCAGTGTACAAGGGTTTCAGTTTCTCTGCGTCTTTGCCAACACTTGCTAACTTTTGTCTTTTTTATAATGGCCGTCCTAACAGGTGTGAGGTGATATCTCATTATGGTTTTGATTTGCCATTTTCCTCATGATTAATAACATTGAGCTTTTCATATACCTGTTGGACATTTATATGTCTTTTTTTTTTTTTCTGAGACAGAGCCTCACTCTGTTACCCAGGCTGGATTGCAGTGGTGTGATCTTGGCTCGCTGCAGCCTTCGCCTCCCAGGTTCAGGCAATTCTCCTGTCAGCCTCCTGAGTGGCTGGGATTACAGGCGCCTGCCAGCATGCCTGGCAAAATTTTGTATTTTTAGTAGAAACAGGGTTTCACCATGTTGTCCAGGCTGATCTCAAACTCCTGACTTCAAGTGATCTGCCCACCTCGGCCTTTCAAAGTGCTGGGATTACAGTGTATGTCTTCTTTAAGAAAGATCTATTCGTGTCATTAGCCCGTGTTTTAATCCGGATATTTGTTGTTTTTTTTGTTTTGTTTTGTTTTTTTCCTATTGAGTTGTAGGAGCTCTTTATATATTTCAGTGATTATCCCCTTATCAGATATAAGCATATCTCAGAGATATTGCAGGTTCAGTTCCAAACCACCACAATAAAGTTAGTATAGAAAGAAAGTGAGTCACATGAATTTTTTTGTTTCTCGGTGCATATAAAAGTTGTGTTTATACTATATGTATTAAGTGTGCAGTCGCATCATGTCTTTAAAAAAAAAGCACACCTTAATTTAAAAACATTGATAAAAAATGCTAATGATCATCTGAGCCTTCAGTGAGTCCGGATCTCTTTGCTGGTGGAAGGTCTTGCCTCGATATTGGTGGCTGCTGACTGATCAGGGCGGTGGTTGCTGAAGGCAATTTCTTAGACTGAGACAACAATGAAGTTGATCACTCAGTTAACTCTTCCTTTCATGAAAGATTTATCTGCAGCATGTGATGCTTTTGATAGCATTCTACTCATCGTAGAACTTTCAAAATTGGGGTCAATCCTCTCAAACATGCTGCTTTATCAGCTAAGTTTATGGAGTATTCTAAATCCTTTGTAACAGTTTCAACAATGTTCACAGCGTCTTCACCAGGAAAAGATTGCATCTCAAGAAACCTCTTTCTTTGCTCATCCATAAGAAGCAAACCCTCACCCATTAACATTGTGTCATGAGATTGCAGCACTTTAGTCACATCTTCGGGCTCCACTTTTAAATCTAGTTCTCTTGCTATTTCTACCACATCTCCAGTTATATCCTTTACTAAAGTCTTGAATCCCTCAAAGCAATCCATGAGGGTTGCAATCAACTTCTTCCAAATTCCTGTTCATGTTGCTATTTTGACCTCCCCCCATGAATCATGGGTGCTCATAATGGCATCTAGAATTGGGAATCATTGCCAGGTTTGTTGTTGTCATTGTTGTTTTGAGACAGGGTCTCACTCTGTCATCCAGGCTGGAGTGTGGTGGCATGATCATGACTCACTGCAGCCTCAACCTCCCAGGCTCAAGTGATTCTCCTGCCTCAGCCTCCCAAGCAACTGAGACTACAGGCGTGTGCCACCATGCTTGGCTAGTCCAGAAGGCTTTCAATTTACTTTGCTCGGGTCCATTAGAGCAATCGCTGTCTATGGCACGTATAGCACTGTGAAACATATTTCTGAAACAATAAGACTGCAAAGTAAAAATTACAGCTTGATCCATGGGCTGAAGAATGGATGTTGTGTTAGCAGGCATGAAAACAACATTAATCTCCTTGTACATCTCCATCAGAGCTCTTGGGTGACCGGGTGCATGGTAAATGAGCAGTAGTAGTTTGAAAGTAATCTCTTTTTTTCTGAGCAATAGGTCCCAACAGTTGGCTTAAAATATTCAGTAAACCATGATGTAACCAGATGTGCTGTCATTCCAGGTTCTGTTTTTCCATTGATAGAGCACAAGCAAATTTAATGTAGCCTAATTCTTGGGGGCCCTAGGATTTTCAGAATGGTAAATGAGCATTGATTTCAACTTAAAGTCATCAGCTGCATTAGCACCTAACAAGAAGTCAGCCTGTCCTTGGAAGCTGTGGAGCCAGGGATTGACTTTTCCTCTTTACTTATGAAAGTCCTCAGTGGCATTTTCTTCTCACAGAAGCCTGTTCCACCTGCACTGAAAGCTGTTGTTTTGTGTAGCCACCTTCATCAGTGATCTTCGCTAGATCTTTTGGATAACTTGCTGCCACTTCTATTTAGCATTTGCTGCCTTACCTTGTACTTGTATGTTATAGAGACAGCTTTTTTCCTTAAACCTCAGGAATCAACCTCTGCTAGCTTCCAGCTTTTCTTCTGCAGCTTCCTCACCTCTCTCAAACTTCCTAGAATTGAAAGGAGTTGGGGCCTTGCTCCGACTTAGGCTTTGGCTTAGGGGAGTGCTGTGGCTGGTTTGATCTTCTATCCAGACCACTCACACTTTCTTCATTTCAGCCATGTGGCTGTTTCCCTTTCTTATTCGTGTGTTCACTGGAATAGCACTTTTAATTTCCTTCAAGAACTTTCTTTTGGCATTTACAACTTGGCTGTTTGGCACAAGAGACCCAACTTTTGGCCTCTCTTGGCTTTCGACATGCCTTCCTCAGTAAGCTTAACCATTTCTAGCTTTAGATGCAAAGGGAGAGACTCTTCCTGTCACTTGAACACTTAGAGGCCATTGTAGGATTATTAAATGGCCTAATTTCCGCACTGTTGTGTCTCAGGGAATAGGGAGAGCCCAGGAGAGGGAGAGAGGTGGGGGAATGGCTGGTCAGTACAGCAGTCAGAACACACACCATTTGTCGACCGAGTTTTCCATCCTATATGGGTGCTATACGTGACACCTCAAAACACCTACAACAGTAACATCCAAGATCCCTTATCACAGATCATTTTAACAGATACAATAACAATACAAGTATTTGAAATATTGCAGAGATTGCCAAAACGTAATGCAGAGACACAAAGTGAGCACATGCTGTTGGAAAAATGGTGCCAATAGACTTGCTCAACACACAAGGGTACCACGGACCTGAAATTTATTAAAAATTTGTAAATTTGTATAAATGAAATATCTGCAAAACACAGTAAAGTGAAACACAATAAAACAAGGTACACCTTTATGTGGTTTACACATATTTTCTCCCATTCAATAGGCTTCCTCTTCATTCTGTTGATTGTTTTCTTTGCTCTGCAGAAGCCCCTCAGTTTGATGTCATCTCACTTGCCAATTTTGTCTTTGTTGTCTGTGCTATTGGTGTCATAGCCAAGAAATCATTGTCAAGACCAGTTAATGTCAAGAAACTTTTCTCCTATGTTTTCATTCAGTTGTTTTACAGTTTCAGGTCTTACAATTATGTCTTTAAGCCATTTTGATTTACTTTTTGTGTGCAGTGTAAGATAAAGGTTCAATTTCATTCTTTTGCATCTGCATATACAATTTTCCCAACACCATTTGTTGCAAAAACTATCCTTTCCCCATTTTGTATTCTTGGCACTCTTGTCAAAGATCAATTGACTATATTTGTGGATTTACTTCTGGACTCTGTATTCTCTTCCATTGGTTTATGTATCTATCTTTATGCCAGTGCCATACTGTTTTAATTACTGTAACTGCATAGTGTGTTTTGAAATTAGGAAATGTGATGCTTCTAGCTTTGTTCTTCTTTCTCAAGATTACTTTGTCTACTTGGGGTCCTTTGTGGTTCCTTCTGAATTTTAAGACTTTTTTTTCTATTTTTGTAAAAAAAAAAAAAAAAGTCTTTAGGATTTCCCTGGGGATTGCATTGGATCAGTAGGTAGCTTTGGGTGGTATGGACATTTTAACAATATAAATCTTCCAATTTGTGAACATGGGATTTTTTTCATTTATTTGTATCTTCTTTTATTTCTTGTATCGCTGTTTTGTAGTTTTCAGTATAAAGGTCTTTCTCCTTGGTTAATTCCTAAGTGTTTTGTTATTTTTGATGTTGTAAATGAGATTTTTTTAAATTTCATTTTCAGATAGTTCAAATCACTGCAACTGATTTTACACATCAATTTTGTATCCTGCAACTTTGCTGAATTCATTTATTAGTTCGAAGAACTTTTTGGTGAAATTTTTATATTTTTCTGTGTATAAGATCATGCCATCTGCAAGCAGATAATTTTACTTATTCCTTTTGAATTTTGATGCTTTTTATTTCTTTTTCTCGCCTATGTGCTTTGGCTAGGACTTCCTGTGGTGTGCTGAATAGAAGTGATGAGAGTGGGCATCCTTGCCTTCTTCCTAATCCTAGAGGAAAAGCTTTTGCTTTTTCACCATTGAATATAATATTAGTTGTGGGCTTTTCACATACAGCCTTAATTATAGTCAGTTAAATTTCTTCTATACCTGGTTTATTGAGAGTGTTTAATCATGAAATGTTGTTGAATTTTGTTAAATGCTTTTTCTGTATCTGTTGAGATCACTATGTCATTTTTATCCTTCACACTGTTGATGTGGTACATCACATTAATTAATTTGCATGTGTTGAATCATCCTTGCATTTCAGGATAAATCCCACTTGGTCATAGTGCTGCTGAATTCAGTTTGCTAATACTTTATGAAGGATTTTTGCATCTGTGGACATCAGGAATATTAGCCTATAGTTTCTTTTCTTGTAGTGCCTTCATCTGACTTTGGTATCAGCATATACCAGCTTCATAAAATGAGCTTGGAAGTATTCCCTTTATATTATTAATGACACAGTTTACATCTTTTTATGTTGTGTATCCATTAGCACATTTTTATATAGTTAGTGTTAATACTTTGTCTTTTAACTTTTAAGTTAGAATTAAAATTATTTACATATCAAAATTACAGTATTCTGTATTTGTCCACATATTTACCCTTACTAATGAACTTTATACTTTCATATGCTTTCTTGTTGCTCTTTAGTATTCTTTTATTTCAACTGGAAAAACTCTCTTTAGTATTTCTTGTATGTCACATATGGTGGTGATGAATACCCTCAACTTTTGTTTGGGAACATTTTTCTCTCTCCTTCTGTTTGGAGGAGAGTTTTGCCAGGTATCGTGTTCTTTGGTTGGCACTTTTTTCTTTTAGAACTTTGAATATATCATCCCACTCCTTTCTGAACCGAAAGGTTTTTGCTAAGAAATCTGCCAATAGTCTTATGAAGGCTCCCTTGTATGTGACAAGTTGCTTTTCTCTTGCTGCTCTAAAAATTATTTGTCTTTGACTTTTGACAATTTGATTATAATGTGTCTCAGTATGAACTTTTTTTTTTTTTTTTTTGAGACGGAGTCTGGCTCTGTCACCCAGGTTGGAGTGCAGTGGCGTGATCTCGGCTTACTGCAAGCTCCGGCTCCTGGGTTCATGCCATTCTCCTGCCTCAGCCTCCCGAGTAGCTGGGACTACAGGCCCCCACCACCACACCCAGCTAATTTTTTTGTATTTTTAGTAGAGACGGGGTTTCACCGTGTTAGTCAGGGTGGTCTCGATCTCCTGACCTTGTGATCCACCCGCCTTGGCCTCCCAAAGTGCTGGGATTACAGGCGTGAGCCACCGTGCCCAGTCCTCAGCATGAACTTTTTTGGCTTTATCCTGTTTGTGATTCATTGAGCTTCATGAATCCAGATATCCATTTCCCTCTCCAGATTTGGGACGTTTTGACCATTATTTCTTTTAATAAGCTTTCTTCCTCAGTTTCTTTCTTCACCTTCTGGGACTCTCAAAATGTGTATATTGATTAGCTTAATGGTGTCCTATAACTTCCTTAGGCTATCTTCAATTTTTCATTCTTTTCTTTTCCTTTTTACTCTTCTGACTAGATCATTTCAAATGACCTGTCTTTGAGTTTGTTGATTCTTTTCTCTACTAACTCAAGTCTGCTCTTGAGCCCTGTAGTGATGATTTTCAGTTCAGTTAATATTCTTCAGCTTTACAATTTCTGTTTCACTCTCTGTTTTATAGTTTCTCTTTCTTTGTTGATATTCTTATTCTATGCATACATAGTTTTCTGATTTCACTCAGTTGCCTGTGTTCTCTGGTAACCCTCAGTTCAGTTAATATTCTTCAGCTTTACAAGTTCTGTTTCATTCTCTGTTTTATAGTTTCTATTTCTTTGTTGATATTCTAATTTTATGCATATATAGTTTTCTGATTTCACTCAGTTGCCTGTGTTCTCTGGTAACCCTCTGACCTTCATAAGATGATTATTTTTAATTCTTTGTCAGATCTCTGTTTATAGATCTCCATTTCTTTAGGGTAGGTTACTGGTGATTTACTTTGTTCATTTAGTTGTGTCCCATTTCCCTGTTTCTTCATGTTCCTTATAGCTTTATGTTGGTTTCTGTCCATTTGAAGAAACAGCCACCTCTCCCAGTCCTTACGGACTGGCTTCAGCAGGGAAAGATCTTCACCAATCAGCCTAGCTAGAGATTCTGGGAAGCCCTCAAACTTTTTCTATGGATGTGTCTCCCCTGGACTTGTGCATTTTAATTATAGGGATTTACTGGTTTCTTTTTTCAGGAGCTCATAATCTCCTGCTCTTTCTGGCATCTCACTACTATACCATAGGCCAGGGTGCCCCACTTTTCTCCCTTCCTCCCTGAGGAGAAGTCTTGAGTTTTGCACCTTTTCCCAATCAGGCAGAGCTGTGCTGGCCACAGCAAACCACCTGCCCCTTTTCTTTGTTCTTAGCTGCCCTCAGGCATTTAAACTATTCTTTGTCCCTCAGCACTCTGGGTGAAGCAAGATATAAATTGGTCCCTTGGGCAACACATAAAAAATTCGGAGTTGGATATTAACTCCACTGTCTTGGGGAACAGCGTGGCCAGGGTGGTCTTTCTGGGCACTGTGCTGTGCCAGCTCGGGGGCAGGCCCGACGTGCATAAAATGGAATTGCCCTTTTTACCTCTTTTAATGCAACTGCTTTGGCTTTTTACTTATCTGGAGTACTGTGACTTCTTAACTGGATTCTAGAACTCTCATAAAGGTATTTTGGCCTATATATTTTGTTACATCAGTTTTTTCAGCAGGGCAGTGAATGAGGGCTGGGACTTTCTATTTTGCCTTCTTGCTGACATCACTCTCAAAAATAAAATTGTATTATTACATAATTTAAACTCAAATAGAGACCAAAGGATGGTGTATGAACATTTATAATTTTTTTCTATAGAGTTACCAGTCCAGTTGGAAATCTCTGATTTCTCTCCCTGGCCCATTTACTCCTTAATCCTCCCCAGCAAGCACAGATTCTTAGTTATTCAGTTATCCCTCTACAGGAATGGAGGATGTGATTAGACCCGGCCAGGTCTCTCAGAAAAACATATCTACAAGGTGAACAGATTGTTTTCCTTGCTCATAGTAGCTGCCTTTCATAGACTACATTCCCTGTGTCATTCACTAAATAGCCTACGTTTCCTTCATCTTACCTGAAACTCCCTCGCGGGCAAGGGATGAGAGAGGTGAGAAAAAGAAGGAGATGGAAGGACCCCCTCGCAGGTCAACTGGGAATGACCAGCCTCTCATGTCTCCAGCCCATGAACACCATGGAACTCCATATGGGGCAACTGTGCTGTTTGCAGAACACTGTGAAACACTGGTATGTTTAATTCCTTCATGCTAAGAACAATTCTATCAATGAAAACTGTGTCCACAAGACATGTGTGTACAACACGAAGTGGCTTCTGTGGGCACAGGGAGAAAACAAATGAAGGCCACCGAAATGAGAACAAGCAGAGGCTATTTATTTAGAACTTGCTATAGTGAGAGAGTCAGTGACCATCACTTGCGTTCGGCAGACTCAGAGACAGGCAGATGAGTGGGAAGGCTTTTTACTGGAAAAAGGAAAGGCTTCAGATATTCCCTGATTAGAGGCTGTTGGCATGGGAAGCTGTAGGCTGGCTAAGTGCAAGGGGGATATCCCGTGCAATTGGTTAGCAGAGCATCTTTGGGTTTCTCCAGTTGGTCCTAAATAGGACCAAAAATTAAGCAAGTTGATAATTATTAGTCAAGTTGTGGCCATTTGGAGCCAACTGGCTTCCTGGGGTGGTTGCTGTTGTACTGGATACTGTCAATAGTAGGTTGCCTTCCTAGGCCAGTTGCTGCAGGCTGTGGATCAGACTGTATATATTTTTATATATAGCCTGGCCATTTCCTGTTGATATATTCAGTCCCTCAACACATACCTAGAGCGAAAACAATCATTTAAAAATCAGCAGAAAACCTCTGCTATACAAGGAAAGAACAGGCTCTAAGGCCAGGACCTGACTTGATTTCTGGCTCTGCCACCTCTGGCAGGTCACTGAGCACCTCTGAGCTCCCTTTCCTGGAACATACAATGAAGATGGGAATGTCTTCCAGAAAAACTGTTATGAAAGTCTGCAAGGTGAGACCCACGCACCGAGCACGGTCTGGTGATTGGGGTCTCCTGCCCTCCTTTTCCTGTCACTGCCAAGTTCACCCTGAGGTCTAAAGGGCGAGGCCTAACACCTTCTCTGTCCTAGACACATTTGCATTTTATCAGGGACAAGGCCCAGGTTTGAATAAAGGGAACAGCTTCAGAGTTGTGGGATTCTTAAGGGGCATCTCCAATGCCAGCAACTAAACTGCATCACAAAAGTCAGGGAAGCTTGGATTTTAGTTTCTCCCACCCTTCCTAGAAATAGTTCTCTTCCTGGGGCCTGCCTACTAGGTGCCCCTGCCATATTCCATCAGTGAAACGCATGAACCAAAAAGTATTTGAGACAGATCTCAGTTGGTTTAGATTCATTTTGCCAAGGTTGAGGACAGCCCAAGGAAAAGAGACACAAGTCACAGTAGGATTTGTGGACTTTTTCCCAAGAGGATTTTAAGAACTTTAAAGAGAAAAGAGCAGACAGGAGGGAAGGAGGGAAGAAAAAAAGGGAGAGTAGGTACTGAGGTGAGTGGTCACAGTCTCGTGAGGCTTTGCTGAATGCTCACTGAATCCACATGTGAAAGGAGGGGTAGAGGGACATTAACTATGCGTTTGTCTCATGCTCGGTAAATCTGCATGTTATATGAGATAAAGTAAATGTAGAGTAGAGGAAGAAGTCAAATACGCATTTCTCTCAGAGGGATGATTTCTAGTCTTGTCTTTGTCCTGCACCTGTGAGGATACACTGTTAATTTATATCGTCAGGGTGAAACGAAACAAAACTCCGTTTTAGGGCTCGCAAAGAATTTCCTTGTGAGCAGTTAGCGAGGGAGGCCACCTGGGGAGATAGGTGACCTATCTTCTATCTTTGTAGCCATCTGTTTAGGAACAAAAGGAAGGCAGTTTTTGCGTGATTCAGTTCCCAAGCGGAATTTTCCCTTTGGAATAGTGAGTTTAGGCTTCCAAGATTTTATTTTCTTTTCACATTAAGGATAACTAATGCTGGATATGGTGGTTCACGCCAGCACTTTGGGAGGCCAAAGCAGGTGGATCACTTGAGCCCAGAGTTTGAGACCAGCCTGGGCAACAAGGTGAAACCTTGTGTCTACAGAAAAGTACCAAAAAAATTAACCAGGCATGGTGGTGTGCGCCTGTAGTCCCAACTACTCAGGAGACTGAGGTGGGAGGATTGCTTGAGCCCAGCAGGTCAAGGCTGCAGTGAGCCATGATGGTACCACTGCACTCCGGCCTGAGCAACACAGTGAGATCCTGTCTCAAAAAGAAAAAAAGAGAGAGAGAAAAGAAAAGATAACTAATGATCACAGGGATTGCTGAGCAGGTTGCAAGTTTAAAGTGGTCAGGAAGGCTTTGTTGAGAAAGTGGACATTCTAGCCAGGGCCTGAAGGAAACAAAAGAGGGGACCAGGTCATTCTCTGGAGAAGAGCATTGGGATATGCAGAGCCAGGCGCAGATGCCCTGAGGTTTGTGTGAACTGATGTGTTCAAGGAATAAGCCACAGACCCATGGTCAACCAAGTAGAAACATATAAGGTGCTAAAAGGACCTTGGGTTTTACTTTGGCTATTTGTAATAATCCAAACAGCCGGTAGAGGCTGGGAGCAGGTGGTAGTAATGGAGTGATGAGAAGTGGTCAGGTTCTAGATAGATTTTGAAGGCAAATTGACAATTTGCTGATGCACATACAAAAAACAAACAAACAAAAATGCTCAACATCACTGATCATTAGAGAAATGCAAATCAAAACTACAATGAGATACCATCTCACACCAATCAGAATGGCTGTTATTAAAAAGGCTATTATTAAAAAACATATGCTGGTAAGGCTGTGGAGAAAAAAGAACGCTTATGCACTGTTGGTGGGAGTGTAAATTAGTTTAACTATTGTAGAAAACAGTGTGGTGATTCCTCAAAGACCTACACACAGAACTACCATTCGACCCAGCAATCTCATCACTGGGTATATACCCAGAAGAATATTAATCATCCTACCATAGCACGCGAATGTTCGTTGCAGCACTGTTCAAAATAGCAAAGGCATGGAATCAACCTAAGTGTCCATCAGTGGTAGACTGGATACGAAAAATGTGGTAAATATGCACCATGGAATATTTTGCAGCCATAAAAAAAAGAATGAGGTCATGTCCTTTGCAGGAACACGGATAGAGCTGGAGTCCATCGTCCTTAGCAAACTAACGTGGGAACAGAAAACCAAATACTGCATATTCTCACTTGTAAGTGGTAGATAAATGATGAGAACACATGGACCCATAGAGGGGAACAGTACACACTGGAATCTTTCAGAGAGTGGAGGTTGGGAGGTGGAAGAGGATCAGGAAAAATAACTAATGGGTACTAGGCTTAATACCTGGGTAATGAAATAATCTGTACAATAAACCCTCAAGACACAATTTTGCCTATATAATAAACCTGCACATGTACCTCTGAACCTAAAATAAAAGTTAAGAAAAAAAAAGAAATCAGCCTTAAGAAAACATGCTAAACAAGTCTCCTAGAAATAGGTATATGGATTGCTTATATCTTCATATTACATGACAGTGTTAGAAGATAATCTAATGTACTACTAAGAAATACAATCAATTATTAAATAAATAATGTTCCAGACAAAATACCTAGCAGTTTAAAAAAATATATTGCATTCTTTATCAGATGGCCAAGGTAATACATGTTCACAGGGGAAAATTTGAAAAGTAGGATAAAGAAGAAAAATAAAAAGCAAAGAATCTTATGTGACATGATCATTTATTCTTACATTTTCTTAAATTTCTAGTGCAAATCGTCATTCATTTTTCAAGAATCTGAAAAGTGACTGGCATTTATCATTATCTTTAAGGTTAGTTAGATATTGACATTTGATTTAAGTCATTTGGAGACCATCAGCCATAATGCAAGTGTGCTATATAATCAATATGGCAGAGTCAATATCATTGAGTAGTTGGTACTACAGGTGCACAAAATCAGGGATTTTACATTGTGTCTTTGTTTCAGAGTCTTGGTAATATAATGCACCTTTTATTTTTCTAAATATGACTATAAGTTATTTAAGTGGAATAATGTTTATGAAAGACCTCTCAACCTCATTTATAAAATCATTCACAGATTTATCCCTTATAGCCAAAAAACCAAAACTGTACCTGAAAATGGATTTTCCCCTGCTCTACTTTCAAATAATGATTAGATAACAAGCATCCTCTGAGCTTTCACTTTACCTCCAGTGGATATTTGTTCTCAGTGTTTCTCTGAACAGCATTAACAATTGCCCTAATAAACCAGTTCTAAATGCGAGAACTGCACTGTACGAAGATGATGATCTGTGACTTGTTCTCTTCCTCCTAGTGACTATATGTAGTGAAGAATGGTTACTGTGTCCTTTTCTGTCTTTTCATTAGAGTTTGTCCTAATGGTCTCAGAATTTCATGATGAATATTTTGTCAGGTTGTTTCCATTTTTAAAGCCCTGACTTTAAAAAGCAAACTTAATACAACTGCCATGAACTAAATGGTGCACAAACTAACGAAAAGAAAATTAAAAATTTGCTGATGAATTGGATGTAAATAGGAGAGAAGGTGAGGAATCAAGGCTGATTGTCATTTGGTGGGGAAGGATAGAGCTAAAATGTATTGAGGACCTCCTATATGTACTATATATTCTCCAAACATCATAACTATTTAAAAACATTATAACTATATAAATAGTTAAAACTGTTGTGTCTGAATTCTATCATTAAAAATAAAAAGTGTATCCTCACAATTTAAATGAAGACACCAGTCACATGATGGTTGAGGACTGAAGGAGTGTAGGTTTTTGGTGTGTGTGTTTTTTTTTTAATTTATCTTCTTTACAAACGATAGGAAGACTGACAGCAGCAAAGACGCATTGCAAAACAGTCAGGGTTACCAGAGAGTCATGTTATTATAAAAGGTACCTAGTATTGCTGTATTCCAACCTGAGTTTAGGTGGATAAAATCCAAAGCCTCGGTTTCTTCCTTTAATGACATTGGCATTTTATTCAAACAGAGGGAAACTGAGACCATCAGGCAGCTGAACAGCTGAGTCTGTGTTAAATACAAGTGGAAGAAGAAATCCAGGAAAATCTAGGTTCCTCTTATCTAAGTCATGCAATCTGTTGCTATTAAATTGCTTGCGCCCTGGATGTGTAGTTGGGTTGCAACTTTTGGAGACAAATCCGCACACCTACTATTCCTTAAAGCATTTGAGTGGCTAATGCCTCACCATTGGAAGGGTGGAAACAGGCTGCCGTGGGCAGTGCAGAGCTGCGCTCACACCATACCGCAGTGGCCATGGACAATGCTGCACTCACACCATACCACAGTGGCCATGGACAGTGCAGAGCTGCGCTCACACCAGACCGCGGCGGCCATGGACAGTGCAGAGCTGCACTTACACCATACTGCAGTGGCCATGGACAGTGCAGAGCTGCACTCACACCATACTGCTGTGGCCATGGACAATGCTGCACTCACACCATACTGCAGTGGCCATGGACAGTGCAGAGCTGTGCTCACACCATACCGCGGCGGCCATGGACAATGCAGAGCTGCACTCACACCATACCACGGTGGCCATGGACAGTGCAGAGCTGCACTCACACCATACCGCGGCGGCCGTGGACAGTGCAGAGCTGTGCTCACACCATACCGCGGCGGCAACATCAAGACATTTACAGCAGCGTGTGTGTGCAAGCAACAGAGTGCAAGAGACAGATGTCCTTGGGAGGTTGGCGAACCACACAGCATACCTGCTTGCTGTTTTCTGCGTGTGTTCCACAGCAGGGCTCCTCAACCTTTAATGGACATTTGAATCCCCAAGGATATTGATAAAATGCAGATTCTGATGTAGTAGGTCTCAGGTGGGGCCCACGATTCCGTTTTCCCAGCAAGCACCACGTGATGCTTATCAGGCTGGATTGAGAACTGTATTTTGAATAGCAAGGTGAGTCTAGACCAGGAGTTAGCAGACTGTTTCTGTAAGATCAATAGTTTAGCTTTTATAGACTAAGAGACAAAATCAAGGACATTATATAGATACTTACATAAGAAGAGAGAAAACAAATTTCCACCACATTTTTCTTAATGAAATCTAAAACGTAAAATATAACAAAAATAATCGAGTACAATTTTTTGTAAGATAGGTCTACTAATAAGAAGAATGAAGCTGTTTTGGGGGAGGGATAACATTTCACTGCATTAATGTTCAAAGTAAGTGCTCCCATTGTCACAATCAATAGCAAATGTCATCTGTCAAGGCTGACTTGTCGACGTTATGTGTTTCATCTTTGCAAATGTCTTTTCACTCAGACAGATACTGCCAAATATGGATGTCAGTCCACAAGCTTGTGATTTTTAATTGAGCATATTCATCATTTGGAAGACATCTATAAATTGTGTTTGATTCTTCTCTTGATATCTGCCTTCTGGCATTGCATAACATTGCAAACTAATCACTTCCAATTGAAGTTGAAATGGAAAAGTGGAAGCTTCTCAATTGCACAGTTAAATGGATGTCGAAATTTGGAAATTTCCTTTGTACTTTTGTCAAGTTGTAAAAAGACTCCTGGAATTGTCATTTGAGCTTAGAAAATATTTCTGCTGCAAATTTGTGTGGAAACGGAGAGCTCACTTCCTGTTTTACCTTTTGACAGCACAGGAAGTATGCAAAGCACCTTGACATTGTTTATGATTCAAGCAACACTAATGTCCCTAAATAACTTTATTGCAGTATAAGATTTGCATATGGATGCAATTTTACCTTATAATTTTAGGTTGAATTACTTAGGCAAAAGCCAATTTTCAAAGCAGTTCAGTGTTCAATAATGGAGATTGTCAAAGGTTCTTCTCTTCCAGAAAAGTGTTCATCTCAGCTCTAAGTTAAAAAATTCACAGTAAAACTTTACCACTGCTAAGCCACTGTACTGCTGTAAGGTAAGTCAGGATACTCAGCTTCTGTCTTTAGCAAACATTAATGAAACTGACGATGTTCACAGAAGTCAAGCTCACTCCTGATGCTAAGGGTTCAAAAGCTCATGACAGATTCAAACATTGTCTGCCGAGTACTTGCTAGTGAGTAGTAAGATAAATAACGATGGGATTTTAAAACCTTACATTTAACAAGCTTGGTACATTTGTCCAACTAAGCCTTTTTCTGCTCCACATATATTTTTAGCACCGTCAGTGGTCACTCTTCTTAGTGGATTCCACTTCTTCAAGTTCACTGAATGAATGTTTCCTTAATGTCTTTGAAAGTAGTCTCACCAGCCGGACACGGTGACTCAAGTGCCTGTAATCCTATCACTTTGGGAGGTCGAGGTGGGCAGATCACCTGAGGTCAGGAGTTCAAGACCAGACTGGCCAACATGGTGAAACCCCATCTCTATTAAAAATACAAAAGTTAGCCGGGCATGGTGGCAGGTGCTTATAATCCCAGCTACTCTGGAGGCTGAGACAGGAGAATCTGTCTCTGGTAGCCAGCCACCACACCTGGCTAATTTTTGTATTTTTCGTCAGAGTCGGGTTTTCACCATATTGGCTAGGCTGGTCTCGAACTCCTGACCTCAGGTGATCTGCCCACCGTGGCCCTGAATCCGCGAGGCAGAGATTGCAGCGAGCCAATATCACACCATTGCACTCTCCAGTGAAACTCTGTCTAAATAAATAAATAAATAAAACAGTCTCACCATAGCTAATTCACAAAGACAGTTCACAGAGGCTAAATTTTCAGTTCCTTTGAACTCAGCATTGACTCCTTGAATAAACAGTAACAACCAAGCATCATCGGTATTAACATCACTAGCCGAGGAAAGCCACTCAGAATCATTCACCTTGGTTTTGAATTGACAAATAATGTTGTTCCCGACATTCTCAACTCTCCAAACGACTGTTCTCGCCAAAAGACTAACAGTTTATTTTCTCTGGACACATTTCTTCAGCAGTTGCAATCAAACACCAGCAAATGATTGTTCCTGCTTGGCTAACAAATGAGCCACTCAGAAACTTAACTTGGGTAAAGAAAATTCTGCTGTGATGAGGGATTCCATTTGAAGTTTTCTGATTCTTCTGACCTTTGCTTTTCTGTGGGTTGGGGATATTGTAGTGAGTTGTAGGTCTGCTAACAGTGACAGATATTATATATTCTTCTAGCAGAGACATAGCATCATTGCATAATACAACAGTGCTTCGCCATGTAATTTGATAGCAAATAAAGCACCTTTCACTGTGCCATAAAGATGGGAGGCTCTAAGTCCACTTGTTTCTTGCTTTGACAAAGTAGGTATTTACTAATAATAAAAAATAAAATGTCGGCCGGGTGCGGTGGCTCACGTCTGTAAGCCTAGCACTTTGGGCGGCCAACGTGGGCAGATCACCTGAAGTCAGGAGTTCGAGACCAGCCTAGCCAACATGTTGAAACCCCGTCTCTAACTAAAAAATACAAAAATTGGGCAGGGCATGGTGGCTCACACCTGTAATCCCAGCACTTTGGGAGGCCAAGGTGGGCGGATCACCTGAGGTCAGGAGTTCGAGACCAGCCTGACCAACACGGAGAAACTCTGTCTCTACTAAAAATACAAAATTAGCTGGGCGTGGTGGTGCATGCCTATAATCCCAGCTACTCGAGAGGCTGAGGCAGGAGAATCACTTGAACCCAGGAGGCGGAGGTTGCAGTGAGCCGAGATCGCACCATTGCACTCCAACCTGGGCAACAAAAGCGAAACTTCCTTTCAAAAAAAAAAAAAATTATCCAAGCATGGTGGCGCACACCTGTAATCCCAGCTACTCCAGAGGCTAAGGCAGGAGAATCACTTGAACGTGGGAGGCGGAGGTTGCAGTGAGCCAAGATCGTGCCACTGCACTCCAGCCTGGGTGACAGAGTGAGACTGTCTTGAAAAAAATTAAAATTAAAATTAAAAAATAAAACGTTGTAGTCTGTACAACATGAAAACAGGCCAAGGCCACAATACATAAATGGAGGAGTGTGACTGTGTTCCAATAAAACTTTATAAACACGTTTGAATTTCATATAGTTCTCACATGTCATGAAATCATCCTCTTTTTGTTATTTTGCAACCATTTAAAAAATGTAAAAATCATTCTCAGCTCATACAAAAACAGGCAGGAAGACAGATTTGGCCCACAGGCCTTGGTTTGCTAATCCCTGGTCTAGACTCTACAGACAACCCCAAGCACATGAACAAGATATTCATTCTAAAAGGTCATTTTATCAAGAGCAAAACTACCCCCATTTATTGCTATGAAAGAGGCACACAGTGCTATTCAAATACTTATCAAATACATATAGGAACCTCAGCAGGCCCTTCACACACAAGGTGGTGTCATCCAGGCACCCTGAAGTGCTCCAGCCCTTTGCATTAATATCCCAGAAAAGGAGGTGGGGCCCTGCAGGAAGCCGAGCCCACTCCTGTGATATCTGAGTATCCTTGGAGATCCCACTCGCCTTTCTTCTGTCCACGGGCCCTGGGAGTCCCTCCCCTCTTTCCTGACACAGCCTGTCCCTCCCGGTGGGTGGCACAGCACAGGAGTGGACCTAACGGGAGTGTGGCACCTCTCCCCGACTCTGCATAGACCCTTTTGTACACATAAAGAATTCCCTTCTCTTCTGAGTGTGAAAGGCAGGCTTGGTTTGGGATGAGAAGGACCTGGTCTTCAGAAGGGGGTCCTACCCTCTTGGAGAGAGTGGAAAATAGCTGAAAGCCTACTGTAGTCATTTCCTCTTGCTGCTGTCTTGAATTACAGCAAACTTAGTGGCTTGAAACAGCACAAATTTACTATCTTACCCATCCTTAGGTTAGAAGCCTGTATGAATCTGTTCTTGCATTGCTATAAAGAAATGCCTGAGACTGGGAAACTTACAAAGAAAAGAGGTTTAATTGGCTCACAGTTCCACAAGCTGTACAGAAAGCATGATGCTGGCATCTGCTCAGCTTCTCGGGTGGGCGGGCCTCAGGAAACTTACAATCATGGCAGAAGGCAAAGGGGGAGCAGCACTTTACATGGCTGGAGCAGGAGCAAGAGAGAGGGTGGTTCTAAACAACCACATCTTACAAGAGCTCTCTATTATAACGACAGCACCGCGGAAGGATGCTGTTAAACCATGAGAAACCACCTCCACGATCCAGTCACCTCCCACCAGGCCCCATCTCCAACACTGGGAATTCCAATTTAACATGAGATTTGGTGGGGACACAGATCTAAACCTTATCAGAGCCCTACAGGAGTCTCCCCGCGCTGGGGTCAGGGTCAGGGGGCAGGTTCCCTTTTGGAGGCTCCCGGAGAGAATTTGCTTCCTTGCCTGTCTCAGCTGCTGTAGACCACCTGCATTCCTTGGCTAGTGGCCCCTTCCTCACCTCCAGCACCATCAGCTTCTCATACTGTCGTCTCTGCTTCTGCCTCCTCCCTCTCCTCTTCCACTTTTTTTTTTTTTGAGACACAGTCTTGCTCTGTCACCCAAGCTGGAGTGCAGTGGCACGATCCTGGCTCACAGCAAGCTCCACCTCCTGGGTTCCCACCATTCTCCTGCCTCAGCCTCCCAAGTAGCTGGAACTACAGGCGCCCGCCACCACGCCTGGCTAATTTTTTTTTTTTTTTTTTTTTTTGTATTTTTAGTAGAGACTGGGTTTCACCGAGTTAGCCAGGATGGTCTTGATCTCCTGACCTCATGATCCACCCTCCTCAGCCTCCCAAAGTGCTGGGATTACAGGCGTGAGCCACCGTGCCCAGCCTTCTCTTCCACTTTTAAGGACCCTTGTGATGGCATTGGTCCCACCAGGATAATCCAGGCTCATCTCCCTTTCTCAAGGTCGGTCTATTTGTAACCTAATTCCCTCTGCCAGGGAGCCTGATGTATTCACAGGCTCTGGGAGTAGGATGGGGACACCTTTTGGGCCCAGATCCTTCCAGCCACACCCTTCCTCTGCCTGGGCATCCCACCCTGCTTCTGCCCACACCTGCCCTTTCTCACTACAGAAATTAAAAGGCATCTCATTTGCTAGTGTTTTCTTTTTGTTTCTTTTTGTCTCTCTTTTTCTTTTTCTTTTTTTTTTTTTTGTCTTTTTAAATTTCAGGCCATGATTAGGAAAGGGTTTCAAGCACTGCTCTTCAAAATTCACTGTACATCAAACCACAGGTGGTCTCACGCAGATTTTGATTGTGTCTGAGCTATACCACAGGTTTTGATTCCTTAGGCCTAAGGTGGGGCCCTAAGAGTCACATTTCTAGCAAGCTCCCAGGTGACACTGATCCTCCTGTTTCAGACACTTTGAGCAGTATGCTGTGGATGCCAGGCTGCTGCTGTGTTGAGAGGTGGTTTGACCACGCTTTGATGGCAGCACTGTGAGTGTGCTGGGCATTTGGCATTATCAGTCTTGGCCTCCCAGAATCTGAACCTGGCTGTATTTGAGAACTCCCCTGGCGTGTAAGCTTTTAGAAGCTCTTCCTTTTTTTTTTTTTTTTTTTTTTTTTGACAGATGAACTAAACTTATTTTTTTAATTTATTTTTATTTTTTTATTATACTTTATGTTCTAGGGTACATGTGCACAACGTGCAGGTTTGTTACATACGTATACATGTGCCATGTTGGTGTGCTGCACCCATTAACTCGTCATTTACATTAGGTATTTCTCCTCATGCTATCCCTCTCGCTTCCCCCAACCCCACAACAGGCCCTGGTGTGTGATGTTCCCCTTCCTGTGTCCAAGTGATCTCATTGTTCAATTCCCACCTATGAGTGAGAACGTGTGGTGTTTGGTTTTATGTTCTTGCGACAGTTTGCTGAGAATGATGGTTTCCAGCTGCATCCATGTCCCTACAAAGGACATGAACTCACCCTTTTTTATGGCTGCATAGTATTCCATGGTGTATATGTGCCACATTTTCTTAATCTAGTCTATCATTGAGGGACATTTGGATTGGTTCCAAGTCTTTGCTATTGTGAATAGTGCTGCAATAAACATATGTGTGCATGTGTCTTTATAGCAGCATGATTTATAATCCTTTGGGTATATACCCAGTAATGGGATGGCTGGGTCAAATGGTATTTTTAGTTCCAGATCCTTGAGGAATCGCCACACTGTCTTCCACAATGGTTGAACTAGTTTACAATCCCACCAACAGTGTAAAAGTGTTCCTATTTCTCCACATCCTCTCCAGCACCTGTTGTTTCCTGACTTTTTAATGATTGCCATTCTAACTGGTGTGAGATGGTATCTCATTGTGGTTTTGATTTGCATTTCTGTGATAGCTAGTGATGATGAGCATTTTTTCATGTGTCTGTTGGCTGAATAAATGTCTTCTTTTGAGAAGTGTCTGTTCATATCCTTTGCCCACTTTTTGATAGGGTTGTTTGTTTTTTTCTTGTAAATTTGTTTGAGTTCTTTGTAGGTTCTGGATATTAGCCCTTTGTCAGATGACTAGATTGCAAAAATGTTCTCCCATTCTGTAGGTTGCCTGTTCACTCTGATGGTAGTTTTTTGTTTTGTTTTGTTTTGTTTTGTTTTTTGCTGTGCAGAAGCTCTTTAGTTTAATTAGATCCCATTTGTCAATTTTGGCTTTTGTTGCCTTTGCTTTTGGTGTTTTAGACATGAAGTCCTTGCCCATGCCTGTGTTGTGAATGGTATTGCCTAGGTTTTCTTCTAGGGTTTTTATGGTTTTAGGTCTAACATTTAAGTCTCTAATCCACCTTGAATTAATTTTTGTATAAGGAGTAAGGAAGGGATCCAGTTTCAACTTTCTACTTATGGCTAGCCAGTTTTCCCAGCACCATTTATTAAATAGGGGATCCTTTCCCCATTTCTTGTTTTTGTCAGGTTTGTCAAAGATCAGATGGTTACAGATGTGTGGTATTATTTCTGAGGGCTCTGTTCTGTTCCATTGGTCTATATCTCTGTTTTGGTACCAGTACCATGCTGTTTTGGTTACTGTAGCCTTGTAGTATAGTTGGAAGTCAGGTAGCGTGATGCCTCCAGCTTTGTTCTTTTGACTTAGGATTGTCTTGGCAATGCGGGCTCTTTTTTGGTTCCATATGAACTTTAAAGTAGTTTTTTCCAATTCTGTGAAGAAAGTCATTGGTAGCTTAATGGAGACGGCATTGAATCTATAAATTACCTTGGGCAGTATCGCCATTTTCACAATATTGATTCTTCCTATCCATGAGCATGGAATGTTCTTCCATTTGTTTGTGTCCTCTTTTATTTCATTGAGCAGTGGTTTGTAGGTCTCCTTGAAGAGGTCCTTCACATCCCTTGTAAGTTGGATTCCTAGGTATTTTATTCTCTTTGAAGCAATTGTGAATGGGAGTTCATTCATGATTTGGTTCTCTGTTATTTGTGTATAAGAATGCTTGTGATTTTTGCACATTGATTTTGTATCCTGAGACTTTGCTGAAGTTGCTTATCAAACTCAATCAAAACCGCTCAACTACATGGAAACTGAACAACCTGCTCCTGAATGACTACATACCAAAATCTCTGGGACACAGTTAAAGCAGTGTGTAGAGGGAAATTTATAGCACTAAATGCCCACAAGAGAAAGCAGGAAAGATCTAAAATTGACACCCTAACATCACAATTAAAAGAACTAGAGCAAACACATTCAAAAGCTAGCAGAAGGCAAGAAATAACTAAGATCAGAGTAGAGCTGAAGGAGACAGAGATACAAGAAACCCTACAAGCTCTTCCTTTTATGAGGCAGAGTCCTCCTGGCATCTGGAGAAGCTGAAAAAGCCAGACGGGCCCCTCCCAGCCCCTGAGGCAGCTGTGGCTTAGCTGAGAGCAGACACCCCAGTGGACTCACTGGCCGGCCCCACCCTAGAAAACAGCACACCAAGAAGCAGGTGCTATAGGACCCTTGCCAGCCACATTCAGTGCCAGGGAAAGCAGTGGCAGCAGTTCTGGCCACTGGACCAGGGTCTGTACTGTGATGTCCTGGGCAGGGACCAAGGCAGGGGCAATGGCTCGCTTCCCTGGTTTGGTTCTGCTCTGTCACTGTGGACATTGTACCTAGCTACAGAGACTCCAAACTCTGGTCTACAAGCAATCCATTTTTTTTTTTTTTGAGTTTTGTTTGTTTTCTGTTTCATTTTTAATTAATAGAGTTTATTTTTTTAGAGCAATTTTAGATTTACAGAAAAGTTGAGCAGAAAGTACAGAGTTCCCATTTACCTTCCCCCACAGGGTCCCCTATTAACATCTTGATGCATTTGTTACACTATGTGTAACAATAATATGACACATTTGTTACAATCAGTGAAACTGCATTGATCACCCACAGTCCATAGTTTACATTTGGAGTCCACTGTTGGTGCTGTATATGCTGTGGGTTTGGGCAAATGTATAAGGCTATGTATCCACATTATGGTATCACACAGAATAGTTTCACTGCCCTAAAAATCCTCTGTGTTTCACCTGTTCACCCCTTCCTCCCCCCAGGCCCCGGAGCCACTGATCTTTTCACTGTCTCCACGGTTCTCCTCTTTCCAGAGTGTCACATCCTGAGAATCACAGAGTGTGCAGCGTTTTCAGGCTGGCTTCTTTCACTGAGCATTGTGTGTTAGTATAATTCATATTCACTTCCTAGGACTGCCCTGATAGAACACCACAGGCTGTGTGGCTTATACCACAGACATGGACTTTCTCATAGTTCTGCCTGCTGACAGGATGTCCCTTCCCCACTGCCCTTCAGCGATGTCCCAGAGAGAGGCTGCAGTGCTGCAGCTGTCCTCTTCCAGGGCGTGCCTGCAAATCGTGCAGAACCATCCACACACATGACCCGAGTCTTCTTTTCCTCTGTCGGCTGATCGTAGGGAACTTCCAGTGAGGCTGCAGGTGCAGTCAGGGGACCGAAGGTATGATAGCAGGAGTGGGGACCACAGGAATTTGGGCCACTTCTGCATATAACTTCCTGGTGCCTTCGGGGCCTGCTCAGGCCCAGTCATGACCACCGACTTCCATTTGATGATGGAGTGCTGCCGTGCACGCCTGATGTTAGAGCGTCAACCCCCAGCACATGTCCCGTGGTAACTCAGTGGCCTGCAGTCAAGCATTCAGCGTCTACTGAGGCCCACGAGCAGGCCAAGGGTTGTTTCTTAAAAAGAGAGTCATTATCCCTGGAGAATGATAGCGCCTTGCTCCAAAATCCTAGAGACCTGTGCTGCAATTTGCTTCTGGGGCCTGCCAAAGGCTCCAAACAGCATCTCCATCTGCCTCCGACACCTCGAGCCCCGTGGGATCTGCTGGGTCATATGGCCCGAAGGGGAGAGCAGCTTGCTCTCTGGACCTGTTACAGAGCCTTCTCTTGTTCTGGGTGCCACTCAAAACTAGCAGCTTTTTGGATCACTAAATAAAGGAGCCTGAGTCACACACCCAACTGTTAGGGGCTGCCTCCCACAAAATCATAGATTGAAGTCCTAAGCCCCAGCCTCTCAGAATGTGACTGCATTTGGAGATTGGGGATTTAAAGGGTTATTAGGATAAAATGAGATTAGGATAGACCCTAATCCAGTATGCCTGCTGTCCTTATAAGAAGAGGAGATTAGGACACAGACAGGCACAGAGGGAAGACCATGTGAAGACCCAGGGAGAGGACGCTGTCTGCAAGCCAGGGAAAGAGACCTCAGAAGAGACTAACCCTGCCAACACCTTGGCCTTGAACGTCTAACCTCCAAAATTGTGAGAAAATAAATTTCTGTTGTTTAAGCCACCCAGTGTGTGATACTTTGTTATGGCAGCTCTAGTAAACTAATGTATCATCCTTTTGGCTTTTCCAGCATGTTGTATTGTTGGAATCATATGGCACGTAGCCTTTTCAGACTTCTGTCACTTAGTAAAATGCATTGAAGGTGCCTCCATGTCTTTTCATGGTGTGATAGTTCATTTCTTTTCATCATCAAATAGTAGTTTGTTTATTCATTCACCTGTTGGACATCTTGGTCTCCTCCAAGTTTTGGCAATCATGAGTAAAGCTGCTGTGAGCATTTGTGTGCGGATTTTTGTGTGGATGTAAGTTCTCAACCCATTTGGGTAAATACCAAGGAGTGTGATTGCTGGATCCCGTGGTAAGAGTATATTTAGCTTTGTGGGAAACTACCGAATTGTCTTTTAAAGCAGCTGTAACATTTTGCGTTCCCACCAGCAATGAATGAGCGTTCCTGTTCCTCCACATCCTCACCAGCATTTGGTGGTGTTGGTGTTTTCAATTTCATCCCCCTTGCCTGTGACTGTCCGGTTCCAGCACCATCTTTTGAAAAGACTATCCTTTCTCCATTGACTTGCATTTGCTCCCTTGTCAAAGATCAGTTGACTGTATTTCTGTGGGTCTATTTCTGGGCTCTCCCTTGCATTGATCTGCGTGTCTGCCGTTTCACCAGATCACTGTGGCTTTATGTTATAGTGAGTCTTGAAGTCCTGTAGTGTCAGTCCTCTGACTTCATTCTTCTTCAGTGTTGTGTTGGCTATTGACTTTCCCTTTAGCACATTCCTTTTCTGACTAAATTAGCCAGAGTTGACCTCTGATAAGAATTTTAATAGGCCTTGGTGAACAATAATTCACTGTTTCCATTGTATCTTCTTCCTGTTTTAGGATTCTTAGGAAGCTAGATTTCTTGGATTGTCTATTGTCATCTCAGATTTAAACAGCAAGTGCCACTGCTTATTAATAACCATTTGTGCAAATCTCTGTGCTGTGAACCCTGATGAATATAAGCAACTCGAAGTGGACCACAGAATTCAGTGAGCAGGAGAAGCTGTCTCTGAGCTCCCAGGCCTCTGCCCCTCTCTGGGGCACCTCCATGCCCTGGGGTTTCTTCTCCATGTTTATCCTGGGATCTTCTGATCCACCGTGCCAGTGGGCACTTCGTTCCTGGACGGCGGGGCCTTCTTTCCCTTTCTGTCTCCGGGGCAGGCTTTCGGCGTGGAGTTGCTATTGCTCTGTTAATACCCTCTCGTGCCTGAATCAACCATGTCCTAATAGAATTATGTAACTATGAGTCAAAGCATGAGATTCATCATCAAAAACAGACAGGTAGTGTTAAGTTCCACAACAAAATCCCACTGCCTTCATTGTTTGTTTTAAAATAATCAAAATGAATCCTAGCCAAAACCTCAGTGTTTAAGACATAGAATCAAGCCTGCTCTGGTTGGACAGAATGGGACAGGTTGTAGGGAAAAGTAGTCTTTTTTTTTTTTTTTTAAAGAAGGTTAGAAAACATTTGAGATCAGGCAGCACATCTTTTCTTTAGTGACACCAGGAGCCGGGCTGCTGGGGTCCTTGGTAGCAGCCTCTGTGTGCATCCTCCACACCCCCAGTCCTAGTCCCTGCGGGGTGCCCCTCCCTCCTTGCTGTTCGGTGTGGGCCCCTCCCTGCTCACACCCTGTGCCCTCCGCTCTCCCTGGGCCCCCACTACCACCCTGCCCAGCTCTGCAAGGCCCCTCCCTGCCCCCCCTCTCTGCCAGCTTCTCTGCTGCCCTCCATCTGGGCGGAGTCGCAGGGTGTCAGGCAGCCCAGGCCTGGGAGTCCCCACACCTTCCCACCTCCTTGTGGGGTAACAGCCCCAGACCCTGTCCCTGCTGCCTCTCACTCCAACTGCACTTCTTCCCTCCGAGGCCGTGTCCTTCCCACCTTTCTCCTGGGCCATCTTTTTATTTCTTTATCTACCGGCTACCTTTTCAAATAAATGTGAGCCCTGGAGTTTGAGACCAACCTGGGCAAGAGACCCCTCTCTACAAAACATAAAAAATTACCTGGGCATGGTGGTGCCCACCTGTGGTCCTAGCTACTCCAGAGGCTGAGACAGGAAGATCACTTGAGCCCAAGAGGTTAAGGCTGCAGTGAGCCGTGTGTGCACCGCTGCACTCCAGCCTGGCCACAGAGATAGACCCTATCCCTTAAAAAAAAAAAAAAGAAAGAAAAAGAAAATAAATTTGAGTACACAATAGGAATTGGTTCAATGAAAATATGATGTACATCAGAGTGCAGGAGGTGGAGGTGTGAACAGGCACCTCAGGACGCAGCAGGTGAAGGTCCTGTCCACAGTAGGAAGAGGGGGGTGTGCCTTGGGGTCAGCAGCACAGGGTCTTGAGCCTCGCCACAGTCTTCACTGGGTGAGCCACCCGGAGTCACTTCTGCAACTTTGTGTCTTCGTTTCCTGGGAGGATCCTTGTGGGATTTACATGTGAAGCCTCTAGACACTGACTGCAATTTGGCTTCCCTTCCCAGAGGCCCAGGGTGTTACCAAAAACCAGCTTAGTTGCTCACCTCATGTAGAGCCCAATTAAAAACAGTGACTTCTGATACCAAAAAAGTGGACCAGGCATGGTGGCTCCTGCCTATAATCCCAGCACTTTGAGAGGCTGAGGCGAGTGGACAGCTTGAGCTCAGGAGTTCCAGACCAGCCTGGGGAACATGGTGAAACACCCTCTCTACAAAAAATACATGAATTAGCCAGGTGCGACTGTAGTCCCAGCTACTTGGGAAGCTGAGGCAAGAGGACTGATTGAAACCAGGAGGTCAAGGCTGCAGTGAGCCGAGATGGCGCCAGTGCACTCCAGCCTCGATGACAAAGCGAGATCCTGCATCAAAAAAAAAAGTGAATTTATTCCAAAGCTAGCTTAGGGGCAGGGGCACAAAGTGTCCTGCCTTTAAATGTGCCACTTCCCGTTTGGAGTAGAAAGCAGGCATTTTTATAAGGTAAGGGAGGAAGTGAGCAAGGGCAGGGCCCCTTTGCTGTGGGGCAGTTGTTACCTACCAGGCAGTTATCTATGGGGCAATTATCTAACAGCCAGTTGGGTTGGCACCTTCCTGGGCAGAAGTAAGTTGTAAAAGTGGCCAAGTGGGTATGCTTTCGACGTGCCCTCCCAATGGGTGTGAGTTCCAGGGTGACAACCTGGAAGTGAGAGCTCCACTGGGGGCATGCTTTGGTCTGCCATCAGCTGTCAGCTCCCCAGGAGACATCCATCTAGGAGTTAGATGAACTTGCCCTGCAGGGAACATCTGGTGAGGGGGAGATGAAAGGTTATATTTGCATTTCTAGAAGCAAAAAGCAGGGAACAGGGGAAATCAGGAGAGGAGAAAAGAAGAGAAAATAATAAGAAAATAATTAAACTATCTCTTAGAAAAATGAGGATAATTGGCTACAAGAGAATGTCCCGTCACGGCTTTCCTAGCGTGAGTTCAGCATCGCTGCTCAGGAAAACTCCCCAGTCCGACGCTGGTCATGACTCTTGAGCCACAGTGTCGCTGGCTCACCAGGGGGATGGTGTAGCCTCTAGAGCCTCAAGCCATTTTTATTTTTATTTGTTTTACTTTTTTATTTTTTTTGAGATGGAGTCTCACTCTGTTGCCCAGGCTGGAGTGCAGTGGCGTGAACTCGGCTCACTGCAAGCTCTGCCTCCTGGGTTCATGCCATTCTCCCGCCTCAGCTTCCCGAGTAGCTGGGACTACAGGCACCCGCCACACGCCGTTTCTTGTATTTTTAGTAGAGACGGGATTTCACCGTGTGAGCCAGGATGGTCTCAATCTCCTGACCTCGTGATCCGCCCGCCTCGGCCTCCCAAAGTGCCGGGATTACAGGTGTGAGCCACCGCGTCCGGCCGCCTCAAGCCATTTTTAGACGGAGGCCTTTCCTCTTCCTGAGGTTTTGCCTCTCATTCCATGATAGGGCTTTTCTGCTTTGTTTCTAAGCCATGGAGGAGCTGATCGGCCACCCTCAGGTACTGGGGTTTTTGGAATTGCCTTCCTGGCTCTTGGCCCTTCCCAGTCCACAGCTCTGACACACCTTGTCGGTATCCACACACTCCACAGTGACCTGGCAGACTGGCCTTCATGTCGAATGCCCCTTTAAGAAGAGATCTAAAATGTTCCTTTCCGAGAGTGTTGACACTTGTTTTTAAATGCTATCGCCTTGACATGAAGTCCAGGTGATGCACACAGTTTCTTAGGTAGAATCCATGTATTCTGTTCTCTTTTTCCCTCTCGCGCACCTGTCTGCCATGTGACATAAATGAAGCCTCCAGGCCTGCTGTCCTCCTTCTCCTCCCTCCTCACCCAGCCTACCTCTCCTGCTGACAGCGCCAGCATTCACTCCTCGGCCTTGGCTGGGAACTCAAAGGGATCCTGCCTCCTGGCTATCTTTTGTCATCCGCACCCCGCCGGTCACCCTGACCTCACAACCATCACTCCTCCCATAACCACCTGATGGGTTTACCTTGCCCACTGCTTAGACAGAGCCAAATTTATCAAGACAGCAACTGCAATGGAGAAAAAGTAATTCACGCAGAGCCGGCCATGTAGAAGACCGGAGTTTTATGATTACTCCAATGAGTCAGAGTTTTTAAAGATAATTTGGGGGGTAGGGACCTGGAAAGTGGGGAGTGCTGACTGGTGGTTGGAGATGGTATGTAGGGGGTTGAAGTGAGTTTTTCTTGCTGTTTTCTGTTCCTGGGTGGGATGGCAGAACTGGGTGAGGCAGATGACCAGTCTGGGTGGTGTCAGCTGATGCATGGAGTGCAGGGTCTGCAAAAACATCTCAAGCCCTCATCTTAGGTTTGACAGTAGTGATGTTTTCCCCAAGAGCAGTGTGGGAAGGCTCAGACTCTTGGAGCCAGAGGCTGCATGACCCCTAAACTATAATATCTAGTCTTGTACCCAGTTTGTTAGTCCTGCAAATGCTGACTGGTCCCCAGGCAAGAAAGAGGTCTTTTCAGGAAAGGGCTGTTATCAGTTTTATTTCAGAGTCAAACCATGACCTGAATTCCTTCCCAAAGTTAGTTTGGCCTACACCCAGGAATGAACAAGCATATCTTAAAAGTTAGAACAAGATGGAGTCAGTTAGGTTCAATTTCTTTCACTATCATAATTTCCTCAGTTATAATTTTTGCAAAGGCGGTTTCACTCCCTCTGCCTGGTCTAGGCCCTTTCTTCTCAACCCAGCAGGACTGCCAAGACACCCAAATTAGCTGTCCTGCCTCTAAACCCTTTGCACTCCATCTATTCCATTCTGCAAACTGCTGCTGCCTATCATCCCAAACAAATCTAAGGAGCAACTCTTATCCACACCAGTATGCCCTGTGCATGCCCCAGAGCCCGACCTTGCTCTGCTCCTTCCTGAACTCATAAGATGCTCTCGCCCTCTGTTCACTTAGTGTATCCCCGACTCAACCTGGAGGCTGACATAAAGACATGCATCCTGGCCGGGCGCGGTGGCTCACGCCTGTAATCCTGGCACTTTGGGAGGCCGAGGTGGGTGCATCACCTGGGGTCAGGAGTTCAAGACCAGCTTGGCCAACATGGTGAAACCTTGTCTCTACTAAAAGTACAAAAATTACCCAGGCGTGGTGGCACACACCTGTAATCCCACCTACTCAGGAGGCTGAGGCAGGAGAATTTCTGGAACCCGGGAGGCGGAGGTTGCAGTGAGCTAAGATCATGCCACTGCACTCCAACCAAGGCAACAGAGCATGACTTGGTCTAAAACAAAGAAACAAACAAACAAAAAATGCATCCTATTCTGGCCTTTCCTGACCTTCTACTCCCAAAGCATCTTTTTATAGTAACTATATTCTAACATTACCACCTTGGGGTGGAAGCACTATTTTTGTTTGTCTCCAAAAAATATCACAGGGCTTTTACATTACTCATCTTTGTGTCTTTAGTATTTTGCATAAACCTCAACACAAAATAGGAGCTCATTAAACTTCTGCAGAAATAAAATATGTCATAAGGCCTGCCTGAAGATATGAAAGTATTTTCTTAAAGCAATTTGTCTGTTTAATGTGGTTTTAATAATGCTTCTCTAAGTTAAGAAACATACATCCTGCTAGCACATTTCACAGAGACTCGGAGAAGGCACTAAGGACAAAGGAAGCCCCCCTTTAAAGCTGGGAATAACAACAAAGGAACAGTCTGACGAAAAAGGACGCGTAGAACCTGCTGTAGCATAAGAAGGAAGAAAGTGCCCCTATCCACTATAGTCCAAGGAGCTGGTACACTTTCACACGCCAGAAGAGGGAAGAAGGAAACGTGTCTTCACACTGCACCATGACAACAAAGGAAGCGCCCTTCATGTGCTACAAACTGCTTTAATATTGGGTTTGCTGCTGTTCCAGGGCTGCAGCTTCTGCTCCCCTCGTCTTCTGCCCACACCAGGACCCCAAACTGAAATGATAAGCCCGAAACTCAAAGGCAGAATGTCAGATGTGGAGGCATTTATTGAGCCAATTGTGTAAGGATATTGTGCATCTCTTGTTTTAATCCAGACCCTTTTCCATTGTAAATGGTAGAATTCCAACTCAAACAAGTGTAAGGTAGAGAGGAGGAGTTTTTTTGACTCGGGTAATCGGGGTTTTAAAAGCAAAAAGTGGGGAAAGAGAGTAGTCTGATACAAAATTATTTATCAGAAATTTTCATTCGTTTACAGAAGTAACATTGATTAGTAACTGGCTATACATTTTAACCTATAGAGTGTGGGTTATGGTGTCCAGTGTGGCATTGTTAAGTTAATTTATAGCTATTTGTGGCAACAAAAAGCAGTTTTAGGAGATGAATACAGGCTGGCATGATGGCTCATGCCTATAACCCCAACAATCTGGGATGCTGAGGCAGGAAGATCACTGAGGCCAGGAGTTCGAGACCAGCCTGGGCAATATAGATAGACTTTGTCTCTACAAAAAAAAAAAAAAAAATACCTGGGTGTGGTGATCTGTGCCTGTGGTCCCAGCTCCTCAGGAGGATCCCTTGAGCCCAGGAGATTGAGGCCACAGTGAGCTGTGACCACACTGCTCCACTCCAGCCTGGGTGACAGAGAAAGACCCTATCTCTTTAATTAACAAACAAACAGACAAAACGATGAATACATAGCTCAAATTGGTGCAGGCAGGGGGTGGGCTGGGCAGAGTAGGGCGTGATTGTTGTCTCATTTTAATGTCTCTCTGGGCCTGATGATTTAAAAGAACTCACATTCCTCAGACAAAAGTTCTTTTCTTTAGGAAGTCCACCTGCTCTCACAGCCAGCGTCGTGTAAGTTCTCTCCCCTGTCTTGATTCTGCCCTCTTCTGGCCACATTTTCACACTTGCTTCCAGGAGCTCCACCTTCACAAAGCCTCAGCGGTCCGGTGGAGAGAGGCTCTGGGAGCTCCTGGAAATTCTGAGTTGGACAACTTAGGCGGGAGCTTAGAATTGTTTCTAACTGGCATTTGTTCTTGTCCCAAACCTCAAAGTTTCTTTTTAAGATAAATCTGTTTAATATTTTCTAAAATTATTTCTGAACTTCATTTCACCATCAGTCTTTGCAGACATTGATTCCTTGGCATTGTTCTTTTATTTTCTTACAGTGATGATACAGACAGAAATACAGATGTTGGCTACATCTCTGTCAGAAAGTGTAATATTCCTGGATTCCTGTCTTAGATGATGAGTTTTATGTTATGTAATACAAATCAATATTGCAAGCAAAAGACATGTATACATTTTGAAAGCACATTGTTTCCTTGGAGCCTGCTGATGAAAGACTGACTCCTCTCGGGAGAAATCACTCAAAGCTCTGAGAGTTTAAACACACTGGGATGGGATGGACCGGTTAGTACTGGTTAGTACATAAAGTCTCCTCAAGACACATCAGAGCCTTTTGGGTGGGGGAGGAATCTCCAGCATCATATTTTTTATTTGCTCTTTGGTCTTTTTACTGAGGATTTGGTATTTGGCTGCAAATGAGATAGTTAACCTAGATTTCTACAATCCTGGCACATTTAGAAGATGAAGACTGTGAGATCGCAGGTTCGTAGATGTGTTGGGTACAACATCTTCCATCAGACAGAAAGGGGACATGTTTTCCTGAGCGGTTAGAAGGAAAACATGCTTCCTGCCTGTGGAGCAGTTGTCCTAGTACTCCTCCTGCCCCACCTGTGTGGGTTTTCACTCTTTTGCCCACTCTGCCTTCCCTAAGCACAGTGAACCAGCTGGAGGATGCTCTCAGCCCACCAATTCCAGAGCTTCCTCGGCTCCTTCTGCCCCCAGAATGCCTCTCCCACACTGCTAAGTGGCCAGATCCTCTCCAGATTTAAAGGTCGATTACAAGTGTTATCTCCACTTTGAAACATTTTCTGATCCTCCGTGTTGGAAGTTCTCTTCCTTAAGTCTCCACTCGTTGTATTATGTACTTCCTTCATAACACTCATTACCTTTTATTGTAGATATTTGTAAGTGTCACTTAAATGCATTAGCAGATTATATATTCCGTGCGAGTCATATCCATTCTGATTCATTTCTGTATCCTCCACACCACCCAGCAGAATCTGGCATAAAATGCTGTAAACAGAAAAGCCAAACTCTGTAAAATATATTATTAATAAAGAGGTTTATTCTGAGCCAGTGTGGCTACCCGCGGCTCGGAGAAAACACAAACCCAAGAAACCTTGACTAAGTGGCCCCAAGGCACTCAGGTTACAGTTTGATTTTACACATTTTAGGGAGACTGGAATTGCAGGTAAAATCATAAAGCAACACATGGAAATTCTACATTAGTTTGCCCCAAAAAGCGAGGCATCTGGAAGCAGGGGCCTACAAATCATAGGTGGGTTTTAGGGATGCTTTAGTTGGCAGTGGGTTGAAAGAGTTAAGTTTTCTTTCTTCTTCTTCTTTTTTTTTTTTTTTTTTTTTTTTTTTGAGGTGGAGTATCCCTCTGTTACCCAAGCTGGGGTGCTGTGGCGTGATCCCAGCTCACTGCAGCCTCCACCTCCCAGGTTCAAGCGATTCTCCTGCCTCAGCCTCCCCAGTAACTGGGATTACAGGTGCCGGCACCACACCTGACTAACTTTTGTAGTTTTAATAGAGATGGGGGTTTCCACATGTTGACCAGGCTGGTCTCCAACTCCTGACCTCAGGTAATCTGCCTGGCTCGACCTCCCAAAATGCTGGGATTACAGGTGTGAGCCACTGCACCTGGCCAAGTTAAGTTTTTCTAAAGACTTGCCAAGCACAGTGGCTCATGCCTGTAATCCCAGCACTTGGGGAGGCCAAGGCAGGTGGATCACCTGAAGTCAGGAGTTCGAGACCAGCCTGGCCAACATGGTGAAACCCTGTCTCTACTAAAAATAGAAATATTAGCCAGGCATGGTGGCGTGCAGCTGTAGTCCCAGCTACTCGGGAGGCTGAAGCAGAAGAATCGCTCAAACACGGGAGGCGGAGCTTACAGTGACCTGAGATCGTGTCACTGCACTCCAGCCTGGGTGACAGAGCGAGACTCCATCTCAAAAAGGAAAAAATTAAAATAAAACGAAGACTTGAAGTCAGTACAAAGGATGCTTAAGTTAAGGGGGTCTGCCATCTGTCATGTGATGCTATACCAGAGTCAAATTGGAAAGTAAGCGGTGTCATACCGGGTTAGTTAAAAACAAACAAACAAACAAACGAAAACATTCAGCAAGCTTTCATAGTTTGCAGCATGTGACTTAACCCTTGCCTAGCATGGCCTTAGGTCCTATTTATAATCTAGCATTTTATTGCCATGCAGGATCTATTGTGTTAGCCTGATGATCTCTGTTTTAATGTTAATTCCAGTGATTTGTGCCTAAACTCCAAAAAGAATGGAGTATGAGGCATGTGTGACTTCCCTTACCATCATGGCCAGGAATTCAGTTTTTGTTGTTGTTGTTGTTGTTTTTGAGATGGAGTCTCACTCTGTTGCCCAGGATGGAGGGCAGTGGTGTGATCTCAGCTCACTGAAACCTCCACCCACTGGGTTCAAGAGATTATCTTGTCTCAGCCTCCAGAGTAGCTGGGATTACAGGTTTACGCCACTACGCCCAGCTAATTTTTGTGTTTTCAGTAGGGACGGAGTTTCTCCATGTTGGCCAGGCTGGTTTTCCAACAGCTGACCTCAGATAATCCGCCCGCCTTGGCCTCCCAAAGTGCTAGGATTACAGATGTGAGTTACCGTGCCTGGCTGGGAATTCAGTTTTAAGGTTTTTCTGGGGTTACCCTGGGCCAAGAAGCTTCATTCTGTCAGTGGGGGGCTTAGGATTTTATTTTTAGTTTACAATAGGTCGAACATAATCTTTGACAAAACAGAAGAAAGAACATAGAAATCCCACTATGCAATTTAATTCCAATCCAGAAAGATTGCCATTTGTTCTTTTATTTCCCCCAATGCAGAAATAACTCACATACCATAAATTCACACCTCTTAAAATTGTACAATTCAGTGTGTTGAGCGTATTCACAAGGTTGTGGAACCATCACCACCGTCCTTGGGAGCCCACGGCTGAAGGACGGGAATATCTAATTCCAGAGTGTTTTCATCATTCTACAGAGAAGCCCTGGACCCGTTAGCAGTCACTCCCCATTTCCCCTCCTGCTCTTCCTCCCAACAACCATTAGTTTATTTTCTCTCTTTATAGATTTGCCTATGCTGGACATTTGACATAAATAATCATATAATATGTGCTCTTTTGTGACTAGCTTCTTTATCTTAGCATAATGTTTTTATCTGTGTGTGACACACATCTCTACTTCATTCCTCTTTGTGGTTGAGTAATATTCCATCATATAGGTATACCGTTTATCACTGGTGGACATTTGTGTGTTTCTGCTTCTGTGCTTTTATGAATAATGCTGCTATGGACATTTGTGTACAAGTTTTTGTCTAAATATATGCTTTATTTCTCTTGGGTATTACCAAGAATTGGAATTGCTGGGTCTTGCGGTAACTGTATATTCAACTTTTTAAGAGAAAGGTAAACAGTTTTCCAGTGTGGCAGCATCATTTTACATTCCCACCAGCAGTGTATGAAGCGTTCTGATTTTTCCACATCTCACCAACAGCCGTTACCGTCTTTTTTATTATATCCATCCTAGTGGATGTGAGATGTAATTCACTGTGCTTTTGATTTGCAATTCCCTAATCAATAATGTTGAGCATCATTTCATATGCAAATTGGTTATTTGTATATCTTTTTTAGAGAAATGTCTGTTCAAATCCTTTGTTCCTATTTTAATTGGGTTATTTGTCCTTTTTATTGTTGAGTTGTGGTCGTTCCTTAAATACTCTGGATACTAGAGTGTTTGTTCTCAAGCACGCATAACTCTACGCTTAGTCTGTCCTCACCCTTGGGTATCTGTTCAAAAAGGAATAGTGTCAAGTTGTGCCCTGATTTTACCATTTCATTCGTGTTGTATGTTAGCAATATTCAGTGCTAACAAATTTTAACTACGTGGTTCTAAATATGGACCTTCCCAACATTTACAAATGGAGGGGGGATAGACGGAATGTTCAAAGGAAAATGTTAATATGCTTTGAAACATTGTTTTGTCGATGTAAATATTAAGTCAGCAGAAGCCAGTAACTGAGGAGAAAGAAGCACAGTAAGTTAACTACAGCGATCGCATGAGCAGAAGCACAGGGAAATTCACCAAGAGGGAAACAGCAAAAATAGAAAGGCGGGAACACAGGAGTGGGTATAGGGATACCTACAGTTATGTATGCATGAAATAGGAGCTTTCTGGGCAGTGATTAACTGATTTGTCAGAAATTGCAGACAGCAAGAAAAGAAGAAATAAAACTTGCCGGGAGGCCGGGCGCGGTGGCTCAGGCCTGTAATCCCAGCACTTTGGGAAGCCGAGACAGGCGGATCACGAGGTCAGGAGATCGAGACCTTCCTGGCTAACACGGTGAAACCCCGTCTCTACTAAAAATACAAAAAATTAGCCGGGCGGAGTGGCGGGCGCCTGTAGTCCCAGCTACTGGGGAGGCTGAGGCAGGAGAATGGCGTGAACCCGGGAGGCGGAGCTTACAGTGAGCGGAGATCCGGCCACTGCACTCCAGCCTGGGCGACAGAGCGAGACTCCGTCCCAAAAAAAAATAATAAATAATAAATAATAAATAACAACAAAAAAAATAAAACTTGCCAGGAAGGAAGTAGTGGTGCCTGGTCCGCCGTGGACGCCTGGACATAAGAAGAGAGGACGCTGATCTGTGCTCGGAGTCGGGTTGTTTCTCGAGCGGCCGGCAGGTGGCGCTGTGGCCCAGGGGCGCGGGCGAGGGAGCGGCTCCGCGATGTACCGAGCTGCGCCCGGGCGCGGGGAGCCGTGGACTGGGTGGGGGCTTGCAGGTGTGGGCCTCTGGTGCTGTGTCTGAGGGACGGCTGTCGTGTGTTAAGCTCCTGCTATATGAAAGGGTTCCCTCTGCTCACCCTTTAAACTGCTCTGTCTGCTGGAATGCTGTACGCAGGTGGCAGAGAGCAGAGGCGAAGCTGGGGGGCTTGTTGGACACAGCGAGTTCTCCAGAGCTGGAGCTGAACAGCAGCAAGGTCCCAGCCTCTCACTGGTGTGTTCTCATTGTCCTCTTCTGCGAATATTTTTTCTGTTTTAAAAACATTCCAAGTCCATCAACGGATGACTGGATGAAGCAAATGTGGTACTTATACACTATGGAATACTATTCAGCTGTAAAAAAGTAAAATCATGTCTTGAAGGTAATTCTCTAAGTGAAACAGCTCAGAAACAAAAGGCAAATACATGTTCTCATAAATGAGAGCGGAACAATGTGTGCACGTGGACACAGGAGTGGAAGGACAGACATTGGAGAGGAAGGCTGTGAGGGAGGGAGGGATGATTACTGACTGGGTAGAGTGTAGGCTATTCAAGTGATGCCTGCACTATGCACTATATCCATGCAACAAAACTGCATTTGTATCCTCTATGTCTATCACTGGAAAAAAAAAAAAGTCCAAGCCCAGAACTTGTGTGTACGTGTGATTCTGCACATTCCTGGATGGGTCCTATGTCCTTTCTGCGGAACCGCCCGGTCATTTCTCTCCTGGAGGAGGCCCCCAGCTGCACCAGAAGGGATGAAGGTGTGGGGTGGCCTTATCCTTTTTGAAACAGCTCTTAGTTCAGATGAAACCATCTTTCCAGAGGCTTGGTGGTTTCTTGATGGAATTGGGGGTTAGGGAAGAGCAATAAGCTTTTCTTTTTTTGAGACAGAGTCTCGCTCTGTCACCAGGCTGGAGTGCCATGGTGTGCTCTCAGCTCACTGCAACCTCCGCCTCCCAGTTCAAGAGATTCTTCTGCCTCAGCCTCCTGAGTAGCTGGGACTGCAGGCACCCACCACCACACCCAGCTAATTTTTGTATTTTTAGTCGAGATGGGGTTTCACCATGTTAGCCAGGATGGTCCCGATATGCAGACCTCGTGATCCGCCCGCCTTGGCCTCCCGAAGTGCTGGAATTACAGGTGTGAGCCACCGTGCCCGGCCCGGTTTTTCTTTACAGGATAGGATCAAATCACAGAGAAGGGATTCAGTGGAGGCAATCATGTCTGGGCCCCGAGGGATGGAGCATGGCTGTGTGGCCTAAATGACATGTCCTTGGAGAGCAGCAAGTTCAGAGAAATTAGCAATAGCTTGCATTCTAGATAGCATGGGAGGTTCATAGGCTCGCCTAGGACTCTGGAGATCTCATGGCATCGTTCAACAGGTGAGGTTTTAGGTTGCAAAGGGAATACTACCGGACCCTAAGCAGGACCGCTGCTGGGGTCATTCTGTAATTCACTCAGTAAGCATCAATGATCTGATGAGCATGTAGGAAATAGCCTTTGGGGGGATTTTTTCTACTGGAGAAACCATACATTCACAAAGAACCACACCAGGCAGGAAGCTAAAGGGCAAATGGCATTTAGACCAGAGTCCCCTTGAGGCAGGAGTGGTTGAACCAAGTATAGAACATGCACAGAAGTGGGAGGAGAGCATCCTAGATAAAGGGAAAGGCTGGACTCAGGTGAGCACAAGGAAAACGCCAGGCTGACGTGAGGATCAGTGGGCATTTGATAAGGTTTTGTTTATTGTTTTTGTGGGGTTTTTATGAGATGTAGTTTCGCTCTTATCACCCAGGTTCTAGTGCAATGGCACAATCTTGGCTCACTGCAACCTCCACTTCCCAGGTTCAAGCGATTCTCCTGCCTCAGCCTCCAGAGTAGCTGGAACTATAGGCTCGCACCACCATGCTTGTCTAATTTTTGTGTTTTTGGTAGGGACGGGGTTTCACCATGTTGACCAGGCTGGTCTTGAACTCCTGACCTCAAATGATTCACCTGCCTTGGCATTCCAAAGTGCTGGGATTACTGGCATGAGCCACTGCGCCCAACCTGTTAAGATATTGATAAGTGGTATTAATAAGTGAGTTGAGCTAAGTGAAGAGAGTGATGATGAGGAATGGATCATTTAAATAAGAGTTGCTCATTGGTCTCTTTAATTAAAAAGAATAGCTCACACCTATAATCCTAGCACTTTAGGAGGCTGAGGCAGGAGAATCACTTGAGCCCAGGAGTTCAAGATCAGCCTGGGCAACATGGCAAAACCTTGCCGCTACTAAAACTATAAAAAGTTGGCCAGGTGTGGTGGCATGCACCTGTAGTAACAGCTACTCAGTAGGCTGAGTTGAGAGAATTGCTTGAGCCCTAGAGGTGGAGGAGTTTGCAGTGAGCGGAGATTGTGCCACTGCACTCCGGCCTGAGCCGCAGAGTGATAACCTGTCTCAAAAAAAAAAGAAAGAAAAAGAATGCAAGGTCACAGTAAAAAGTTCAGAGAATGGAAAAGGACAGACAGGAAAACTGGAAACGCTCCTTTCCCGGGTCACAATTGTTTATTGGATGCCTTGGAGCCCTCCCCCATTCATATATAAGAATCCATTAACATAGTGATTTGATATGCAGAGTTTACTACTCTCTGTCTTGTCCCGCAGCCTACTCTGGGAGTTAACATGCCAGTACATCTCCAAATCTAGTCTATTTTCTTCCCACAGAAGGAGAGACTTCTTTTATTCAAGATACTTCTGGCCAGGGATGGTGGCTCACATGTAATTTCAACATTTTGGGAGGCTGAGGCGGGAAGATTGCTTGAGGCCAGGAGTTCCAGGCCAGCCTGAGCAACATAGTGAGACTTCCTGTCTACAAAAAATTTAAAAATTAGCCATGCGTGGTGGCACACACCTGTAGTCTTAGCTACTCGGGAGGCCAAGGTGGGAGGATCACTTGAACCCAAGTGTTAGAGGCTGCAATAAGCTATGATCACACCATTGCGTTCCAGCCTGGGCAGCACAGCAAGACCCTATCTCTATTATTTTTTAAAGGTACTTCTTTGTGATTTTATTTTTTTTCCTATGTAGAAGTATTAGTTTTATTTTAAATAAGATTTAAAGTATCACATACCTTTAAAATGCATTTGTACAGCAGTTGTTTTGAAAGATTTGTATTTGAATTCTGCAACCCCTGCTTGCAGAAGGTGCTTGGTGTGTCGAGGGATTGAGTCTTGCTGTTTAGAAGCTGCTGGTGGCGACGGTAACTTCCTCTAGCTCATGAAGAACAACCTTCACAATCATTTTCCCATGTCAACTGCAGGGTGTAAATTTCCCATTGCATTAGAGGAGAAACAGGACAGCTAAATGCTGTGTGATCCTGGGCCAGCTCCTGGAAGGATGGGGAGATTGCTACAAAGGACACCGGCGGTTCTGTTAGCAGACTTTGGATATGGACAGTTGATTAGGCAATAGGACTGTAGCAACATTTGTAGTCGTGTAAGAGAATCTCAGCCTTAGGAAATACACATGGACAAGGGCATAGTGGCTCCAGCTTACTTTCAAATGGTTCAGGGGAAAAAATGTGTAAATACGAATATGAAAACATTCAGATAGGGAGAATATATGATAAAGCAAATGTAGCAAAATGCTAACAATTGAAGTAACTGGGTGAAGAGTATGTGGAACATTTTTATACTATTCTTTCTGTGAGCTTGGAATTATTTCAATTTCTTTAAATTTTGTGGATACAGAGTTGGTGTATCTATTTATGGGTTGCATGAGATATTTTGATACCAGCATCCAATGTGTAACAATCACATGCGGGTAAATGGAGTATTGCAAACTTTAAAAAATACATTTTGTTAAATATTCATCTGAGGACTACTATATATACAGTGAGCTTACTGTGCATGTTTTAATCATCTTTGTAGAAGAGAAAATAGCTTGCTTCATTACAATAATGCCTACCAATGCCTTAAATTGTGTATATTGTTTTCTAGTCAAATTCTAAGAATCCTAAGGCATTTTCTCATCTCCCTCTCCCTGAGCCCCCAAGGTCTTCCAAGTCTCTCTGAATGTTTCTGTCTTCCAGTCTTCTGAACGTCTGTTGCGCTCACCTCCCTGGCTGCACCTCGGGGTCTCTGCAGTGGGTTTCACTGCCCTCCTGCCCGCTCTCCCCATCTCTCCAGTCCACTGGTTCGCCTTCCTTCTGAAAGCACAGCCCTTGTCAGATCAAAGCTGCCCAGACCTGCCAGTGTGCCAGGGCCACCCCACACAGCAGTGCAGGTTTCCATCCGCACAGGGTCATCTGACCAGAGTAGCCATGGAGACTGAAATCCAGATGGCTCTGCTCCCCAAGCCCTGGGCCGGGCACAGGGACATGTCAGCCCAGAGGAAGGGAACCATTTGGTTGAGAAATCTGGCAGAAAACAAACGATCCCCTCACAACAGGTTACTGAAGACAGCTTGATGAGGGCATCCAGCCTGGCATGGGGGAACGAGGGAAGGACCCTGACCTCCTCCCCTCACCCTGCCATTCCCCCTGCACCCACAGGAGCTGGCCAGGGAACCAGTGGAGGCTGTCTGCAGAGCCAGCCCCCTGGGCCAGAGAGAGTGGGTCTGCAGGCCGGCAGACCCCCCGGCAGCCGGGCTCTGCTTTTCAGAAGGCAGTGGACTTGGGGCTGACAGACCTGCTGGTAGCTCATCACTTAGCAGATGAAGAACTGACTTGCATTTCCTCTTTTAATATCAAAACCTCCCACAGACCCTGTTTCCAGGCTTTCTGTCTTCTAGCTCCTCTGGCTGCCGGGCTCCCAACATGAACTTAGGCTATGCTACCCACCCCAAAAGTCCCACTGTCCCAAGCAGGCCCCAAAGGCCTCCTCCAGTGTTTAGGCTCCTGTGCAAGCACAGTCTGGGCCACTGGACCCCAGGCCCTTGGCTTCTGTGTCTTGACTTCTTGTAGCATGCATTGGCCAGGCCAGGTCTGCTGTGGGCAGCAGTGTCTCTGGCTGGACACCAAGCTCCCCAAGGGGAGGGCTGTCACCTAGGATGGCCTGACCTCCGTGAGCGGAGACCAGCATGGCACCTTCATGACCAGCTCACTGTCCAGGCAGACATGCCCCAGCCTCCCCTATCTCAGCTCACTGCAACTTCCACCTCCCAGGTTCAAGCAATTCTCCTGCCTCAGCCTGCTGAGTAGCTGGGATTACAGGTGCCCACCCACCACACTCAGCTAATTTTTTGTATTTTTATTGGAAATAGGGTTTCACCATGTGGGCCAGGCTGGTCTCGAACTCCTGGCCTCAAGTGATTCGCCCACCTTGACCTCCCAGAGTGCTGGGATTACAAGCGTGAGCCACCACACCCAGCCAAGCCTTTCCTCTCGAAGCTGTAATTCCCCAGGGAAAAGGAGGAGCCACTCATTCCAGGCAGAATTGGAAAATGGTGTGGTGTGAGTCCGTACAGAGCGGGTGAGGATGAGGAGGATGTGCGGGTTGCCAGGCAGGATGGCAGTGACCCACTGAACGAGGGCAGGTGAGGGCCCAGAGACTGCCCTGTGCAGCCGAGATCCCTGGGGGCACCTGGTGCTCAGATTCAGGGAAATTCTTACAGAACAGAGCATCTGAGGCTGTTCTCATGATTTAACTTTTTATTTGGAAACAATCCCAAACTTAGAAAGAAGTTGCAAGAATAAGACTTCAAAGGCTTCCTAAATGCCCCTCACCCAGGTTCGCCTCTTGTTCACATTTCCCTGTGTGCCTTCTCATCTGCATACATTCTGTAGATGCGCAGGTGGAGGTGTAGACAGGTGAATCTTTCTCATTCTTCTGAGAGCTTGCTGTGGCCATCATGGCCCTTGACTCCTAAGGGACGTCCGTGTGTGTTTCTAGGGGCAGGGTATTCCCTTACGTGACCATGGTACAGTTCTCAAAATCCCTCGATTGGACATTGGGACAGTCAGTGTGTCCGACCCGTCGTCATCCGCACAGCGGTTTCATCAGTCGGCCCCTCCGTGTGTTCTCCAGCATTTCCCCCCAGGATTGCAGGGATTGTACTAGGGTGTCATCGTTCCTTAGCTCTTTGTGACGTTGGCATTTGTGAAGAATATCCTTTAATTTTTTAATTTTAGGTTTGCCCGATGTTTCCTCCTGACTTAAATCCAGGAAATACCTTTCTGGCTAGAACACGGCGTACACTGTGGTGTCCTTCCCGGGTCTCGCCTGTGGAAGCCTGTGATGCCCACACCTCCCGCATTGGTGGGGTCCGTTGTGATGACCCAACTTGGTGTCCAGTTTCTCCACTGTGCGGTTACTCTGTCTTTTTTATTTTGCCACTAATAAGCACTCTATGGGGAGGCACTTGAAGACCATGCAGGCCTTCTGCTCCTCATTAAAACCTCCGCCTGCGGTCAGCACCTGCTGCCAGTTCCACCCGACCCACCCTGCCCCACGGTGGTCGCCAAGGATGCGTCCTCTGTCCCAGCCCTTCTTCCGCATTCGCTAGCTGCCTTTGGCTGGAGTCCTTCCTTGTCTATGTATTTATCTGTCTGTTGTTGGCAGGGACACCTGACAGGCCTGTAGATTTTCAGTGGCTTAGAATTCGTTACTGTACTGAACTGTTTCGGTGCTCACATCATCCCAGATTTGGCCAATGAGAGCCCCTGCAGTCCAGCTCTTGTGTGCTAGTGGTGTGCCTACACTTCCTTACTTTCTGGCATAACAATGTTCCAGGTTTAGCTCGTAGCTACCCTGCCCTGCCCACTCCACACCCCACACCCCCAGTTAGCTATCTCTCTAAGGGTGACCAAGATCCAGGCACTGTCCCTGCTCGCTGCTACGGAGAGTCTTAACTTCTTGGCATTTCAGCAGACAGAAGTAGGAAGTACATGCATGTAGATACACAGGGACGAACACACACAGGCACACAAATACACTTGCACACGCCCATGTGTGGACAGAATCATGAGTGTGTCTATGTATATTTTAGAAATCATGAGCTCATACCAATTCTTGCAATTCCAGTCCATCCCCACAGGCCTCTTTCTTGCCTCTCTTCATTCCATATGTGTGTGTTGCCTCTTCCTTTCTGAAAATCCTGGCTCTTATTCACAACATGACACATTTATTCATTTGCTCAACCATCAATACATCTAAATTTGTTTGGAATTCGTGTGCACTATGAGGGAATCCCTTTTGAATGTCAGTCTCAACTTATCTATAGTTTAAATCCATCAAATGTTGCTATGTAATGACAAATAAAAGCAAACCATGCGATGCAAACATAGACAAAGATGAAGCTCTGTGCCCCTTCTTCTTTGTCAACAGTCCAGCAAGTTTTAGGATGAGCCGCTCCAGCTTCTCTGAGAAAGGCCCATAGTTCCTACCTGGGATGAGAAAAGTTTATATTATGTTTAATTTCATAGACAATTCAATATTCTGTTACAAGGAATACTGTTGCTTTAAACTCTGTAACTAAACCAAATTCTAAAAGAAACCAGTTGCTAAGGCAACTGGGCAAGGAGATAATTAATTCATCAGTCATTATATGCAGATTAATCTGCCTAACTGAGTGGGAAAGGTGGTAGGCTTGTTTGATTTTTCCTTTTGGAATTAGTAGAAGAGAGAATGGTGTGGTTTTTTAAAATCCGTAAGAGGCCTCAGAGTTCATCCTGGAAAGGGTGGAGGCTTTGGAATCCAACAGAACTCTACCCTTTCAGACCCCTGCGAAAGCTATGGACCAAATTGTAGGCAATATGGTGCATTTTATAATCATCAAATGAGATGCTGAAAATAAAAAGCACCTCTCAGTGTCTTTTAAAAATGAAGAGTGACTTACAAATATTAGCATAAATTTCTCTAAAAAAAAAGGAAATGATTTTTTTTTATTCACTGGTAGAATTGACCACACAAACTCCTCTGTGCTCCCACTGTAATTGTTACAGAATTCAGAGAACTTGACTGCAGGTCCAGCCCTCACAACTAGACTATTAAATTAATGGGATCAGGGACAATGTCTTATTTATCCTTATAATCTCAAGGCATAGAAATGTGCTAGATGTATAGTAGGTGTTCAAAGAATGCTTTATGATGAATGAATGAATGAGTGAACATGCATTGCTTTAAAAGCACCTCAAAGCCTCCATCTGTCCCCCAGGCTCCGTGTTGTCACCTGCTGGTGTAAAAGTATAATTGCAGTAAATGTGTCTAAGAACAAGGAATTGAAGTCACTCAACTGTCATCAGGAGACTCTCCCACAATTGCTGTGCTGAAAATTCTACATGTGCATTTTGTCCTGTTTTATTTTGGTGAAATATATGCAATATAAAATTTACCATTTAAACCATTTTTAAGAGTACAGTGCAGTGGCATTAAGTACATTTGTATCATTGTGCCATCTTCACCACCATCCATCTTCAGAAATTTTTCATCGTCCCAAACTGAATCCCTGTACCCATTAAACACTAACTCCTCATTTCGCCTCTGTTCTCAGCCGGTGGATACCACCATTCTACTTTCTGTCTCTACCACATTTTGCTTATCCATTCGCCCAGCACATATGCATTTTTCTACAGTTCCTGGTATGCCTTGTTACCTTTATGTTCCCAGCCAGCCGCTTACACTGTGCTCAGCTGAGTGTCACAGGCCCGCAGTGGGTCTTTGTTGATTGTACTGTAGTTCATTGTTCACGTGCCTGCCCAGCAGAGAAGGTTAGGAAGTCCTCAAGGATGTCCGCATGCTGCCTGGTGGAGAGGGATACGATGGATATATATTTGTTCAATTCCTGTTGGATGATCGTCATAATTACCACAGGCCAAGTATTGGGAGCTTGCTGCCTGCCAGGCACTGTGATGCGGTGAATCAGTCCATCTAATCCTCACCACAGCCCCGTGGGGGGAGCACTGTCACCCTCACCCATGCACCGAGAAGGACAGAGAATAACAAAGAAAGGGACCTCTGCCGGCATTCTTGTTCAGCAGCCGCTATGCTGCACCCAGGGCAGGGCAGGGGCCGCCTCTGAGGAAAAGTTGGCGAGCCCAGAACATGCATTCCGCAGCTCATCTGCCTGCCCGACCTCCGAGACTGAGTTTTGTCATCTGCCAGCCTGCCTCCTGGGCGATACCAGTTCCCTTCCCTCTGCCTGTACCTTCTGCAGAGACTCCTCACCTGAAATGTACACCTTCTCTCCATGTGGTCCAACCCCCCCCCCTCCTCAACACCGGCTTCGGGTGAAGCTTTGCCCGATTCCAAGGACCCTCACACACCCCTCAGCGTCCCTCCCGCGCCACCTGGCCCTCGGTTCATGCCCATCCTGGCACGCTGCCCTCTGAGTGAGTGGGCTGTGCTAGTCTTACTTGCTCAACTGCACAGAAACTTAGGAAATTGGTCTTAGAGCGTTCTTAGCCTTTCTGGAATACATCTCTATGGGTGACGGCCTGTAGGTAGCAATATCCATGTGTTCAACTACTTGGATCTTCCTTTCCTTTTCATGCAGACATGAAGTCGGACCCTAGGAAACATCTTCCCTTACAGTATATCCTCTCATGATTTGCTTAAAATATGAGAACAGTGTGAGGCAGACAGACATTACTGAATTCCAACATTGGATCAGTGTTAGTCCTAGGATTCATATGGAACCAGGTGTTAGCCTAGGGGCCACATGACATCAGGTGTTGGTGCTGAGATTCATGTCACCACACCTTTGATTTTCCACAGGAGCGCTCACTGATCCAAAAAAAGAAAAAGAAAAAAAAAACACCACTGTTAGGCATTTAAAATGCAGACCACATTGTTCCTGTGTCTTTTCGCTCCAAATCAAGGGACTTTGTACTAAATATGTTTATACTCACTTTATACTAAAATATGTTTGTGAATATAATTATTTGAAGAATAGAAAAGTCAGGGTATCTAGAACCGTCTGTAAGTGCTAAAATTATTTTTTATCATAAAATATTCCTTCAGATAGAAACTTTGTTCATCTATGGTAGATTTGCTTGAAAAATTTTTACATTTTACTTTGTCTGTTGTTAGCTAGTAAAGAAAGCACCATTTTTAAAGCATTTTAGACTGGTTTTGAAACTTCACTTTGGTATTAAAACACATTGGCTAAACAACATGTGTTTGAGTATCTGCTGTAGTCCAAGATGCTGCTAGGCTATTTGAGGTTAAACAGCAGATTGAAACAGATGAGGCTGCTGATTTTCACTGTTCAAATGAAAAGTATCGGGCACTTTATTTGATTTCTGGTTTGTAAAATGTGTTTTAAATGCAACTTTGATGTGTGCGGTTTCTCTTAAAATACACCAGTGGTCCCCACACCTGCCCTTGCCTCACAGCCTGACCTAGTTTAGTGGTTTTCAGGGATTTTTTTGAATTGTAAGACCTTGATAGTTCATTCTATTTGCAGGTTCCTCTTGTTATGCTTTATGGGATACGCTTTTGTTTGGTTTTGTTTTAACATATTCAATGGCCTTTCCACCTTCTGTTTTAACACAGTAATTAAACTCCTATCTGTGCCACTGAGTCCAATGCTTTAGTGGGAATATTTCAGTCCTAGATTTTTGGACAAGGGGTGAAATCAGAGACATGTAACCTACTTTTCCTACTGATTCAGTGTTATTTCTGGTTGTTAAAGCTGTGAGTTAAAGAAGAATGTGTTATTCTTCTTTACAGATGATACTTCTAAAACCTCCTTAATTATTACTTTGGTTATAGGGGTAAGAAAAATAGAAGATAAATTATTTCAATACATCCTAAAATATTTGATCACAGATTATTATGTACAGAAAAGGAAAATGGAAAAATGTTTCCCTGCTTTTCTCTAAAAATTGTTAAAATTTTTATCATGATTTTTTAAAGTGTATTATAATTAGGTCACGGGATGATCTCTGCTGCTAAAAATGAATGATCATCTACTTAGGTTATTTCCACCAAGATACTAAGAAAAAAAAGAGATAAAACAACAGCAAATTGTTTAAAATGTCACGAAGGGAGCCCAGCTGAGGGATGTGTGCACATGGGTCACTCAATGGCCACAACTCCGGCACCACCCAGTTGTTTGCAACTCTCAGGCTGTAGCTTTCGGCTTCTTGGAGCATTGTTAGTGCACTGAATTTAGTGACCATTCACCTTTTGTAAACTGTTTTGTTCCTCAGAGACAGAGTCTCACTCTGTCACCCAGGCTGGAGTGCACTGATGCAAACGTGACTCTCTGCAGCCTCGACCTCCTGGGCTCCAGCAATCTTCCTGCCTCAACCGTCCAAGTAGCTGGGACTATAGGTGCATGTCACCGTGCCTGGCTAACTTTTGTATTTTTTTGTAGAATTGGGGTTTCACCATGTTGCCCAGGCTGGTTTCAAACTGCTGAGCTCAGGCTATCTGCCCCTTCTTGGCCTCCCAAAGTGCTGGGACTGCAGGTGTGAGCCACTGTGATGGGCGTTAAAACTGTCGATGTACCTGTTCCAAAAGTCTTAGTGCAGCTTTCATCTTTAATAACCTTTAAAGTATAAAGACTACAGAAAGACCAGTAATTATATTTTCTATTGATTTTTTAAAATTAATATTTCACACATCCACTAGCTTGTGCTATACATACATCTAGTCAGTTTTCAAACGTGATCAGCCATCTCCTGGATCTTGGCCTGTCATGAACTGAAACAGCTGCCTTGAATTTTTTCATCCTTTCATCCAGTGGTTAATTAAATTTCTGCAGGGGTGGGAGGCTCCTTATAATGGGAAACAAATTTCCTTCTTACTGCTATTGGGGACTTGAGCTCAGCTAACCAGAGAACAGGTGACCTTTTATTAAACATTTGCCATCTTCAATCAGAAGGACTGAAAGAAAATTATTATTCAAAATGTACAAAACTAAGGATAAGAGAAATTTAAATAATTAACCTTTCAAATGGATTCAGACTTTTGAGATGCCTTCTGCAGCCCTGGCCCCCACTGTCCCCTCCAACCTGACCCACTGGTGCTTAGTCTCTTCCATCACATTTGAATAAATCACTGAGAGCCCATGGCTTCCCCGCACCACGTATGGCATTGGGCCCTCTTTGGCAGCGATGACTGCCTTTCTGTTCACACGCATTTCGTTTTGAGAATGCCAGTGGACACAACAACTGCTCCTTTGGATTTCAGCAGTTGTCAGTGGTTGATCAGCTATTTGGAATGCAGCCAATTTGAGTGAGGAAATATCCATATTTGTGGACCTGTTACAATAGTGAAAGCTACAACCACAAAAAAAAGATGCAACACCGTTTTGAATTTGAACACCAGACCAACGTGAATGGTGAGATAATTGTCATCTTTACGACAAAAGAGAACTGAGCAAACAGTTTGCATGTTGGATGATGTGTTTGCAATGACTTTGCTAGATACTGCCAGTAAGAAAGTGTTCTCGGGCAGAGATACCTAGGGAGTTGGGTTTTGTTTAAAGCCATAACACAAGGTGGATTTTGGTTGTGTGTTCAGAGCTGAAGTTCTTGTTCCATTGGAGCACTCCACGACTCCCCTTTTAAACGTGCAGCCTCGGCCGGGCGCGGTGGCCCACCCCTGTAATCCCAGCACTTTGGGAGGCCGAGACGGGCGGATCACCCCTGTAATCCCAGCACTATGGGAGGCCGAGGCGGGCGGTTCACAAGATCAGGAGATCGAGACAATCCTGGCTAACATGATGAAACCCCGCCTCTACTAAAAATACAAAAAATTAGCCAGGCGTGATGGCGGGCGCCTGTAGTCCCAGCTGCTCAGGAGGCTGAGGCAGGAGAATGGCGTGAACCCAAGAGGTGGAGCTTGCAGTGAGCGGAGTTCGCGCCACTGCACTCCAGCCTGGGCGACAGAGCGAGAGTCTGTATTAAAAAAAAAAGTGGAGCCTTTTCTTTTGGGACACTCTGAAGTTTGGTTTTAAAGGCAAATGGCAAAGTTGCATCTGTGGAAATGGCTACATATCATNAAAAAAAAAAAAAAAAAAAAAAAAAAAAAAAAAAAAAAAAAAAAAAGTGGAGCCTTTTCTTTTGGGACACTCTGAAGTTTGGTTTTAAAGGCAAATGGCAAAGTTGCATCTGTGGAAATGGCTACATATCATCACTGTAGGCACAACCTCTGCATGCCCCCTGTGACAGTGGAGAAACTCTTCTCAGGTTTAGAGACAGAAACTTTGAAGAGCAAGCTTCGGTTCCTTTTCAACCACGATATTAAGAAGCATTTAGGGCTGGGTGCAGTGGCTCACTCCTGTAATCCCAGCGCTTTGGGAGGCCAGGGTGGAAGGATCGCTTGAGCCCAGGAGTTTAAGACTAGCTTGGGCAACATAGCAAGACCCTGTCTCTACAGAAAATTTTAAAATTACCCAGGAGCAGTGGCACATGCCTGTAGTCCCAGCTACTTGGGAGGCCAAGGCGAGAGGATCCCTCCAGCCTATGAGGTTGAGGCTACAGTGAGCCGTGACTCTGCCATTGCAATCAAGCCTGGGCAACACAGTGAGACCCTGTCTCTAAAAAGAAGAAAGAAGAAGAAGGAGAGGGAGAAAAAGGAGAAGGACAATTTTGACGACAGACAGAAGGATAGGCTCCATTTTATTAGGGGCTTGGACTCTAGTGTGATTGCTGCCACCCAGGTGAAGCAGCTGAAAGAGACGTGGTGCAAAGGACACTCCCCAGACATTTGTGACTGGCATGGAGGGCAGGCCGGATTTATTGGTTGCTGGAAGAGTGGCAGATCATATTGGAAGTGAACATCATGAAACCCTCTTGAACTCTGAGGAAGGCACTCAGGCTCTGGATGAAGTCATATTCTCCTTGGAAACCTAGGACATTACAACAGTTCACACTTCAGTAGGTAAGTATTTAATTTCCAAGTAGATTTGGAAGAACACAGATAGCATGGTGATTTTCTCTGGACAGAGATCACATGAACTGAAACAGGGTTACATATATTTTCATGAGGCTGAGGAGAGTCAGAGGCCTGTGAAGGAGCTCTATTTGTTTGTTGTTCTCAGCGCAGATCTAACTGCCCACGCTGCCCACAGCCTTGAACTGAGAGTCTAGTGGCTGCATCATCGATTTTCTTCCTGTTACATGTCTCTGCCACCAGAAATGAGAACTCCAAAGATGGGGTGGAGAAACAGCTCCTGAGAGAGACATTTGAGGAATCTAATCTGATACCCTGAAGAGATTCTCTGGGGAACAAAAGAAGCCTTCAGGGATGGAATAAAAATGCCTGGTTTAAGGTGTTACAGGAATATGTTGAACATCAGGTTGGTGATGCAATGACAGCAAATGTGGGCCAGAAATTTCCCTTCAATATCCTAAAGTCAAAGAACTCTATTCCTGCCCTCAAGGCTTGAACGCCACTACCCAGGCAGGGCTGAGTGGCTGAGCCAGTACCGGACGCCCGCTCACGAATCCACTGTAAGTCAGCTGCCTAAGCCTAGGTGCTCTCTGAGCCAAAGAGCAACAGCGAATGTTCTTCTCATTGTGAAGGGTAGGGGTACTGGGGATGGATAGGGGAGCAAGGAAAATCAACCACCCAGGCCTATTGGGGTGTGAAAAAAATAAAAGTCTTAAGTTTAAAGAGAAAGAAAGAGAGAGAGAGAGAGAAAGAAAGAGACTTCTGAGACCTCCTAGATGTCTTGAACTTCAACAAGAGTGAGGAAACAACTGTTTTACTTTTGTGCCTTTCAAATTCTCCATGAGGTGACCAGGACCTTCTCTTCCTGGCTCTGGCGCAGTCAGCCTGGACCCTCTGCCCGCAGCTCCCAGGGCAGCCCTGGGTCCCCGCAGGTGGGTGTGTTGCCGAGGAGCGCAATGCTGCTGCTGCTGCGGTTGCCTAGCAACAGACGCTCACACTGGGAGCCGGAGCCACTCTGCTCTTGGTACCCTCCTCCCCAGCCCTGCTCCCACTGCTCCAGGTGGCCAGCTGGTACACCTGATGCTAATCCAATGGTTCTAAACACACATGAGAATCGGTTTCCCAGACCAGACTAGAAAAAGGTCAGGTGATTGGGTTAAAAAATGTTTTAAGGTGTCTTGAATTCCTGCCTGAAAATAGGCTAAGATTGGCTTTGCATTTTTTGTAAGAAATGTCTCATCACTGTATAAGGAAAGTGCTTTTATGTTTTAGAGTGTTGGCAATGTGTTGTGGCACACAATGCAGATAATAGTGCGAATGTTGCAGCCAGGCTACAAGGGTCTGTGTCCCAGGTACTCTTCTTACTCAGCCTCTCAGCCTCTGTAAAATGATGATGACAATAGTTCCCACCTTTTAGCGCAAATACCAAGTAAATTGTTCCATGGAAACGATTTAACCCAGTGCCAGCAATCACTCCATAACTAGAAGCAGTTTTACAGCACACACATTATCATTGTATTATTAATATATTAATCTTTTGGGTATATTTTGGTATATTTTTCATCACATGTGTTTACCTAATCCTTCTTAAATTTCAAGTATAGGATTTATCTTTAACAGTGATCGCTAAATCTGAACAAGTGGAAATCTTTTGCTATATTTTTAGGGAAACTAAATATCAGACTGCCTTAAAAATGTGGCTTCAGGTTCTAATATAATTCTCCCTTTATAAGTTTTCAAGGGATTTATTTTGTCCCCTGCTCTCCAACATTTTATAGAAATCTTGACATTAAAAAAGTTGGCAAATCCTTATAAAAATCCCACTACTCTATGCTTTTTTTAAAAAAAAAAAGCATAGATACATACATTTTCTCGCCAGGCACTGTGGCTCAGGTCTATAATCCCAGCTCTTTGGGAGGCTGAGGCGGTTGGATCACTTGAAGTCAGGAGTTCGAGACCAGCCTGGCCAACATGGTGAAACCCCATCTCTACTAAAAATACAAAAAATTAGCCGGGTGTGGTGGCAGGTGCCTATAATCCCAGCTACTCGGGAGGCTGAGGCATGAGAATTGCTTGAAGCTGGGAGGCAGAGGTTGCAGTGAGCCGAGATCATGCCATGGCACTCCAGCCTGGGCAACAGAGCCAGACTCTGTCTCAAAAGAAAAAAAAAAAAATCTTCCCTTCTCACTGCCCCACTAGCCATAGCGCATGCTGGGTTGATATTGCCATGTGTGAATATATGTGTTTACACACTCACAAGATGTGAGTTGTGGAAACTGTGCTCAACAGTCTCCTTCCACAAAACTTGAACTTTTAACCTAGCTCAGAATGGAGTCTGACACTGTATGTTTGCTTCTGCCTATGTCTAGAAAAGTAATTCATTGCTTTTTTAAAATGTATTTTTATTTTCAGTAGGAATATTTACTGAAAAGTACTGTACTGAACAAATGTTTTTTTAGTTTAACGTGTGGTCATGAAATTCCTTTGATGAGAATTCACACTTTGAGCTGGAGTTATCTTTGGCTTTCATAACGTCATTCATTCCCTTGACAAATATTCCCAGAGCATCTCCTCTGGGTCAGGCACTGAACCAGGTACAGGTGCAGCAGGTACCAGGACAGGCTCAGCCTCGGCCCTCAAGGGGTCTACAGTCTAGTGGAATTTTGAGGACACAGTTAAACCATCACAATGCAAGGTGATGGGTGGGACGAGCAGAGACTCTGGTGCTCCCTTAGAGCATGAGAAGACATGCTTAACCCCCAGTGTGAGGTAGGCAGTGAGGCCCAGCTTGAGGCTGGAAGGATAACTAGGGGTTGGCCCAGAAAAGAGAGTCCCCAGGTATTCCCAAGACACAAGCAGCACATGCACCCGACCAGCCTGTTCAGGAACTGGGAGTGTTAGGAGGGATGGGGTACGCCCTAAGAAGCGGAGAGTTTATACTAACCCAGCCAGAAGGACCAGGCCCGGGGCTTGTAGATCATGGGGACAGTGATGTGACTGGGTTTGTATTACCGCAGTAGCAGCATTGTGCAAGGTGCACTGAAATGAGACAGGAGGCAGTGGAAACCCTCCGGAGGCCTCTGAAATCCAGCTCTATTAGTAATCTAAGACCACAGCAGTGGCAGACGCCACAGAAAGAACAGGACAGATACTCAACAGGATGCAGTAACTGTTGGGGTTTGTGAGAAAATAGAGTCTGGCATAACTCCCACCGTTCTGGTTTGGAAAATTAGGGGCCCTTATTCAAGAGAAAGAACAGAGAGAGAAAGGAGCAGGTAGAAGGTGTGAGGGTGGCAGGGGCATGAGCTCAGTCTTTGGCAAGGTGAATTCCAGACGCTGGCGGCGCCGTGGGGGTGGTGTGTCTCGGGACGGTGGCGGTCAGCAGGATGGGCTGGGCTAGGGATCCGTGGTGGGTGCGGTGAGAGCTGAGTGGGCGGACTATGGAGGATGCAGTCAGCCCGTCAGGAACAGGTGTGCGGGTTGAGAGGCTGCGCTCAGACCCCTGGGTGGAGGAGCCCGGATGCACCAGCCAGAGGGACAGCCTGAAACCCAGTGCAGTCTCTAGGAGGAGTCAAAGCAGGAGCCACAGAGCCATCCAAGACCAAACCTCGTGGATGAGATGACCCAGATGACCTTGATGAGAGTATTTTCCCGGTGGGGTGAATGTGGAGGCCAGGCTGCCAGGGACTGAGGTGGGAGTAGCAGGAGGGGAATACAGGCGGGGTCAGACGCGACCTTTCTAACTCTTGGCTGCGGCGGGCAGGAGAAAAACTGGTGGAACTAACAAGGGGCGTGAGATGGAAGGTGTTGTGTGGTTCAGGTGGGACACAGTTGAAGGTGTTGGCTTGCTTGAGGGAAACCAGCCGGTAGCAGGAGAAGTTGAAGCAAGAGTGGAGAGGGGAAGGTGCCCTGGGTGAGGGGCGAAGGTCCACAGGGCAGCGGCGGGCCTGAGGGTAGGGGAAGCGCCTCTTGGGGGACCGGGGCGAGCTGGGGTCTGTTCTCCTGAAGGCGGCCAGCTCCGCAGTGAACAAGACCGTGTAGGTTTCTTGGAAGGTGGAGGGACGACGGAGCTGAGCAAAGACAAGTAGAAGACAGCGCAGCGCCAAGCCGTCAACTGGGACGGGAGCAGCCACACACAGCGAACAGTGACCTCTCCACGCCCACGGCTGGCGTCCACGACTTCGGCCCGACCCCCTCTTCTGACCTCCTTCCCCCAAGTCCAACACTGCAAACGCCGAGCTGCCGGCCGCGGCCCTATTGGAGGGGCCTCAGTAACAGAGGGCAGGTGCCAGTCTCGCGCCCTAGTTCCTTCCTCTGCTACAACTCCAAGTTCGAGGCCACAGTGCCTTCTGGAAGAGTGGTAGCGCTGCTTGGGAGCACTGCACAGGAGAAACGGGGGCTGGAGGTAAAGACAGGAGGCTCGGGAGGCGGCGACGTGGGCGAGCTGGAATAGTCTAGAAGCTGAGCAGAACAAAGGCGGTGTGACTGGTGAGCCTCGGAGGGATCCTCCTCCCTGCTAGAATATGCATGATCCTGCGGGAGTCTTCGCCCGCCAGGAGCAGGGACGCGTCCGAGCCAACACGGGGCGCGCGCCCAGGCGCACTTTCCCGGCTCGGGGTGCAAGAGAGCCAGGCAACCGCGGTGCGGCGGAGGGGCTGCAGGCCCGGACCCCAGGCCGGCCAGCGTGTAAGCGCCCCCGCCGGCCGGGCTCCGTGGGGGATCAGCTCCCAGACCCCTACAGCGTGGTAGCGCCTCTCCGAGTGCTCCGGGACCAGCGGCCCGGCCGCCCCCAAAGTCAGCTTCCCTTTCCCTTCCCTGCACCGGGATCCCAGACCAGGGAGGGGGCGCACGTCCGACGGCAGAGGACTAGCGGGGCGCGAGCCGGCCCGGCAGGTGCCCATCGTCGCCTTGTGGGACCCCGGTGGCGCGTTCTGTCCTCCGCGCCACGCTCAGCCACCACCCCGGCTGGTTGGGACCCAGCACCCAGTGGAGCGCGCCGCCCCCTCGGGGACCCGCTGGGCGGGGCTGAGCGAGGCTCGGAGTGCGGGCGCGGGGACGCGGGGCGAACCCAGGGCGCTACGCCACCTCGGCTGTCTCCAGCGGAGACCGGCGCCCTCGCCTCCCGTCTCCGTTCATTGTGCCGCATTCATCCAGCAGATTTTAAAACAATTCTCGTTTAAAAAGGCATTTTACTCCGCGCGTCTTCCTTACAGCCATTTAGTTGGGAGTTTGCGGTGGGCAGAGGGAGGGAGAAGAAACGCCTGCTCTGAATCGGAAAACACCGAAGAGACCAGACCGTCTCTTTCAGCAGCAGGAAAGAGACCGGCCGTCGCAGGAGCCGCGCACGTCTCCAGCTCTCTATTGCTTTTTGCGCACATTCCTAACTGCCTGACGTCCATCCCAGCGGGCAGGCATGGGATGTTTGGGCGGCAACAGCAAGACGACAGAAGACCAGGGCGTCGATGAAAAGGAACGACGCGAGGCCAACAAAAAGATCGAGAAGCAGTTGCAGAAAGAGCGCCTGGCTTACAAGGCTACCCACCGCCTGCTGCTCCTGGGTAAGGCCGAGGGGCGCGCGGCGGCTCCCGGCCCCAGCCGAGCGCACAGTCAGGAGCGGCGAGCGCCGGGCTGGGCGGGCAGGGCCGGGCGAGGGACGCGCGCACCGCCGAGCGGCGGAGCCCAGACGGCGGCCGGGGCGAGCTCCTCCAGCCGGGATCCCGCGTGTAGGAAATCCCTGTGCTGGGGGAGGAGGATTGCTCAGACCCGGCTAGTGGTGAGAAATGGCAGCGATATCCGGACACCGTTCACAGCCTACTTTCTGTTTGTTTGCAGGGGCTGGTGAGTCTGGGAAAAGCACTATCGTCAAACAGATGAGGATCCTGCACGTCAATGGGTTTAATCCCGAGTAAGAATGATCAATTTCGGTTTTGCTTCCAAACTGCATGCAAACTTCGTCTCTCCCAAACGTCCCAGAAGTGCTTTCTCTAAACAATGTATTTGATAATTGAGTAGACATTCAAGGGGGAAAAAATTAGATATTTGCTGTTGGATTTGGTATATTTAGGCAAATCCTTCTGTTAGTGTCTAATTTAAAGAAAAAACCTGCTTAACAAAATATGATTTATAGGTATTCTTGGAGTATTGATCTGTATTACTGGTATTGCTCTGAGTACACTTAACCAATAGCTCAGTATATTTTTTCAATACAATATTTGTCTGCATCTATTTCAGTTTATAACTATCAGCATATTCTCCATGGGATAGACCTAGGTAAAATACATTTACAAGTGTAGCTGCATCGTTATATTTATATGCAATATTCATAGCGATTTTGCCTTGTTTTTATGTAAGCTGCATGGTTGTTTAAAGCTATAGAGTTAAAAAATATGTGCATTCAAGTTTGTTTAGAGTGCAAATTAGAAAAGGAGGGTGCTTTCCTTTCCCAGATAAAACCTTTGCAGATGTTGTGTTGGGGGATGATACTGACCTCTAGTGAAACCAGTCTAGGTCAGTGCTGTAGCTGGAAATTTAAAATCCCACTCAATTGATTGGAATCAGTGTTAAGGGTAAATTAAGCTAATAACAACTCTCTTTTAATACAGGGAAAAGAAACAGAAAATTCTGGACATCCGGAAAAATGTTAAAGATGCTATCGTGGTAAGGACTTTTTTAAATGATTGTTTACTAGAAAGGTCAAGTGCGCTTCATTCTAAAACTGTAGACAGAAATTACATATTGTAGATTATCATACATGGAGCCTAAATGTTTATCCATATTTTTTTCTTATTCCATTTTAGACAATAGTTTCAGCAATGAGTACTATAATACCTCCAGTTCCGCTGGCCAACCCTGAAAACCAGTTTCGATCAGACTACATCAAGAGCATAGCACCTATCACTGACTTTGAATATTCCCAGGTAAGAAGTGCTTCCTGAAATAGTCTAACTAGTGAAAGATGGATCCATTTTTAATAAGGTTTCTTGTTGAGAATCCATATTGATACTAATTCATTATTAACTTTCTTTGAAATCCAGCTCTCTAAATGCCTAAGAGAAATACTTATTCTGTACCAAAATATTTATGTTTGTTAAAAATATTAACTACAGCCAGGGGCAGTGGCTCACACCTGTAATCCTAGCACTTTGGGAGGTCAAGGTGGGCGGATTGCCTGAGGTCAGGAGTTCAAGACCAGTCTGGCCAACATGGTAAAACCCCATCTCTACAAAAAATACAAAAAAATTAGCTGGGCTTGGTGGTGTGCGCCTATAATCCCAGCTACTCAGGGGGCTGAGGCAGGGGAATTGCTTGATCCAGGGAGGTGGAGGTTGCAGTGAGCCCAGATCATGCCACTGCACTCCAGCCTGAACGACAGAGCGAGATTCCCATCTAAAAAAAAAAAAAAAAAAAAAAAAAATTAACTACAATGGCATTGCAAGACATGCTTCTATGAGTGTACGGGGAAGGCTGATAATCAGGAAGGCAGCATACCTTTAAGAAATGTTGATGGTGCTCTTTTCCCTGTCTGTATTCTTAAACTAACAATTAAGCAGTTTCCCAGATAACAACAGTAGAAATTACATGAGTAGAGAAAAATACTTACGGTGGGTAATTGTCTCCCTGGGAATTACAGAAACAGCAGAATTCAGTTTACTCTTAAGATGCACAGCCTTCAGATCAATTAAGAGAAGAATGCATTGTTTAAAAAATGATAGCATGGATCACTTCTGAATGTTTATCATATTAAAATGCAGTTTGGTTCACATCTGCGTTATTTAGGGCTGCTTTTCCTAATCACTTGGATGGCAGTATTGCTTATGCAAAAGAGTGACATCAATATTAGTTTTCTCTCATTTTCAGAATATACATTTCTTTAAAATATTTGGTCATTTCATAAAGCATGTTTCAAAGGAAAAGTATTTGTTAAGCTTCTCAGAAAGTCATTTTTGTTACAGTGCACCAGAAGAGTGTGTGTATGTGTATGTGTGTGTGTGTGTGTCTGTATTCATCAATACCAGTATTTCAGAGTTTGTATTGCCTGGCATGGTGGTTTGGAGACATACTTCCTTCTCAGAATCCTCTCTTTGAAGGGAAGCATGTGGAGAAACTGATGTGTAAAACAGAGAGGCCCTGCCCTGCCTGCAAGGCCCGTGTCCCCCAGCTCACCCCACCCCTTCTCTCCAGAGCACCATTGTCCTGTGGGCTCTGTGTTGGGATGGCTAATAAGAATGACTTTTTCTGTTTGTTTGTTCGTTTGTTTGTTTGAGACGGAGTCTTGCTCTGTTGCCCAGGCTGGAGTGCAGTGGCGCGATCTCGGCTCACTGCAAGCTCCGCCTCCCGGGTTCACACCATGCTCCTGCCTCAGCCTCCTGAGTACCTGGGACTACAGGCGCCGCCACCACGCCCGGCTAGTTTTTTTGGTATTTTTAGTAGAGACAGGGTTTCACCACGTTAGGGATGGTCTTGATCTCCTGACCTCGTGATCTGCCCGTCTCGGCCTCCCAAAGTGCTGGGATTACAGGCATGAGCCACCACGCCCGGCCAAAAATGACTTTTTTAAAAAGCTTTTATTTTCATCCTTTAATATGACTTTTGCTTCTGATAAGCATACCAATGTAGAGCCAGTGATATCTGTGGAATGTCTAAAATGGAGGAGTGAGCAGTGGCACGCTGGCTAGAAGAAGGGGCCAGGCATCTGGCCCCATGTTTTTAATTGGATGGCTTGGAGAGGGCAAGGAGTTGACATGGCAGGGGAAAGGGTAGGCAGAAGATGCTCCAGCCACACCAGGATCCTCCGCTAACTGGAGGTGCAGGTGTCCTCCCGGTTCTCACGGATGCTGTGTACACTGGCAAAATCCCCCAGAACTACATGGTCCTGGTTGAAATCGGGAGTGGTGTTTCCTTTCAACTTCAGATTTAGACATTTATAGAAAAGCATCTGAGTTCTCAGATTTATCCTATCTTGTTTGCCTAAAAGTAATCATAAAACATCTTATATATTTGGGGGAAATGCTATTCTTAACATCTAGTGAGAAATTAAAATTAAGATTTATTAGTCAGTCTCATGTCTTCTTTCTCCTGTTCATGACAGTCTCACGGTTGATGAGGCATCCCATATTCAACCCCAAATCCAGAAACAATTGGTAACTCCCACCTGTATTATCTAAGGAATCCAAAGCAGCTAGTTTGTGAAAGTGTTTTTGTAGCTAAATCATGAACATTTTTAATTAAAAACTTCAGAAACCATTTGCTCTGAATGCATATATTTTCATATAGATAAATTAAGGTTACTTAAAAGTTATTATCAGAAAGCATAATTAATTGTCATTGTAATAAAGGAGAATTTAGCACCAGCAGATGCAAATGTAATTACAATGCTCTTTCAGAGGTAATATTTTGTGGGAGTTAGTTTTACTGGTGTTTTTTAAGCCTAACATTCTGTTGTCTTAAATGTCTACGCACATGTCAGATGAGAGTATATTTTATGTATATATTTATGTATATTTTTATATTTTTAATATAGCCCAGACTTATATAAATAAGGAAATTAATGTTAAATATGCAACATTCCTTCTGAAAATGCCATTTTTAATTTTAACATGCACAGAATTGTCATGACATTTATTTCATAGTGCTTGGAAATATTTTTATTACTTATTAAATTGTGTAGTTCTTGGTTTCATATTTTGATGATCCTCATTCACAATGATATCGAGACAAATCTGACTTATATGCTCCATGGGAAAATTGACTTTTATTTACAAGAATGTATGTTTTTTGTAACGTACAAGTAGATTTTACAAGTAGAGCTAAATCAAGTATTTTAATGGTAAACAAAACACTGTTTTACTCAATCCAGTACTTTTTTGAGATTGAATCCTTGAGAAAGCCTGTCAGTGTCACGGTTCAATTATTTGAGGGTCTTAAGTTAATTTTCCCGTAGGGATAAGATAACTTTTGAACCAACTACATTATATTAAAGTTTAAAATTAATTTTAGGGTTCTTCAATTTAAGAAGGAAAATGAGAATAATAACTTGGAAACAAACATCTTGAGAGTTTTCTCTGAGAGTATTGCAATGGGGTCAATGCGGGTGGGTTGCTCTTTGGGTCTTTTGGTCTTTGTGTGTCTTTCATTTGAATTTCAGTTGAATTCCATGAATCTGAAGTTGTAACGGAAAGCAGGCAAATGTGGTTAGCACCTGTCAGCCAAGGGCTGCTGCGGGGAGGCCAGGGAGATTCGGAGGCTGGATCTTACCATCGGCCTTACAGGCCAGGTGTGTCCGGACACACGAAGCTTTGGAGGGTTCTAAGCAATGGAGCCGTGAGATCTCATGTGTTTCATCAACATCACTCTGGCTGTGGGTGGAAAATGGATTGTGGGGAGGCAGGAGTTGAAGGAGGGTAGCCACTTCGGAGATATTGTAATAATATAGAGGAAAGGTAATGGGACAGCTTGCAGTGGGAGGGGATCATGGGGGTGGAGAAAAGTGGTCTGAGTTGGGGTTTATTTTGGAAACAGAACCATTTAGACTTGTTGGCATGTGGATGTGAGTACTGAGGGGAAACAGATCAATCGAGAATGACTCTGAGCGTTTGGTCTGAATTTCTGCATAGAAGGTAGAAACAGGTTGGGAGGAGGCAGGTATGAGGAGGTTTTGTTTTCCTAGTGAGTCGGAGGTGACTATTTCGACATCTCAGTGGAGACGCCAGGTGGACAGTTGGATGTGTGAGGCCCCAGGAAGAGCCACTGCAGAAGGAAGGGATGTCAGCGGTGGGCAGTGCTGACCGGGCAGTCAAGACAGACGTTAAAGTAACATGACTTTGGCAGCTTCAAGGTCACCGGTGACCTTGATGAGGACCCGGGTGGCGGGTGTTGAGGAGAGAATGTGATGTGAGCGGGGGGAGGTGGCAGGGGCAGATGAGGCTTTGTGCAGGTTTTGCTGTGGAGGAAGCGTGAGGAGCCAGGCAGCAGCTGGGAAGGTAGGTGAGGTCAAGAGAGGGTTTCTTTAAGATGAACGATACAAAAGCCCCTCTGAATGAAAAGGGCTGGAATCGCTTGGTAAAGCAGGAGAAAATGACAATACAGAAGAAAGAGGCTGTGTATGGCAGGAGTCCAGTCCTCGAGAAGGTAAAAAGAATGGGATCCAGAACAAAAAAAGACCAGACCACCTCCCCACTTGTTGAACAGGAGGGAAGGCAGAGAACAGGTGCAGACGCAGGTATGTTTTCAGATTTGGTGGCAGAGGGGTGAAGGAGGGCTTGATAGCAAAGACTTTTCAAGCAAATTGTGAAAGGAAATTGGTAGCTTACATGGGGATGATCGTCTAGTTTTGCAATTATCCATAAACTGGCCCATCTCCTGTTTGTGGTATTATTCAGGTTGTGATGAACAATGGTAGACTGATAAAGTTCTTGTGACCTCGAGCTCATGTGATACAGTTGTTCCCTTCACAAGCCAGAACTGTAAAGGGGTGTTTCATACCAGGTTGAAGCAAAAAACAAAAAAACTCCACTTATCTTCACAGCAAACCAGCAGAATATTTGCTGCAGAATAATGTGAAATCTTTGGAGGCAAGCCAGCATGATATGTTAAATTTTAATTTCAAATGAAATAATGCAAACGTGTTTTATAAAACATATATCACAATAGAAAAGAAAAGTACTGAGATTAGCTACAAATAACGAATTGACAATTGCCTGATTAGAGTTTTTCTCATGAATACACCCAAAACTTCAGGTTATCTTTGTTCAAGGCTTGACTCCCACCCATAAGCCCCTCACTAGTTGGCACCGTGTCTGAGCAGCCAAATTTTGCATAGCGGCCAGCAGATGCAATGATGCAAAATAAATAGTGTTAAGTGATTATGCTAAAACATAGATTGACTGATCATTTATGAAATAGGAAAAATAGGCCAGGCGTGATGACTCACGCCTGTAATCCCAGTACTTTGGGAGGCCAATGCAGGCCAGTCACCTGAGGTCAGGAGTTTGAGACCAGCCTGGCCAACATAGTGAAACCCCATCTCTACTAAAAATAGAAAAATTAGCTGGGCATGGTGGCAGGCACCTGTAATCCCAGCCACTCAGGAGGCTGAGGCAGGAGAATAGCTTCAACCCAGGAGGCGGAGGTTGCAGTGAGCCAAAATCGTGACATTGCATTCCAGCCTGGGCGACAGAGAGAGACTCCGTCTCAAAAAAAAAAAAAAAGAAGGAGAGAAAAAAGAAGAAGAATGTTGTGGTTGCCTCCTCCTCCAAAAATCCTTTAGCAGCACACCAGCAAAATCACTGTTGAATTCGATTGAGTTATTCATTTGTTTGATTTTTATTCTTAAAATGTGGATACTTTATTAGCTCTTTTCAAATTGTATTTTGCTAGTTTTTTCTAAGGGGAAGAGGATAAATAAGGCTAAACAAGAAACGGAAAAGCAGTCTGATCTGTTGGTCAGTTCTCTGTCTAATTACGACCTGGTGTTTCCTAAATGATTACCCAGAGAGCAGAGGCCAGTGTTTTGCCTTCCTCCCAGGGCAGAGCTCCTCTGTCACTTCCCAACAGCAGCCCCAAGTCAGGAGGCACCCTGTGTGGCTAGCGTCTGAGTGTTCGGTCAGTGTGCAGGCCAAGGAGGCCACAGTGGCCTGGGCCAAGGCCCCGGGGAGCCAGACAGCCTGGTGTGACTTTGAGCAAGTGGCCTACGCTCAGTGCAGCTTGTGGCCCTGCATAGGAGCCAAGTGCGGGGCCCAGCCCAGGGGTTGCCATTGCAGAGCCTCAGTGGCTGCTGCCATGTGCTGCTGCATCTGTTTGGGGGATGTGTGCAGAATCTGCAGAATGCGCATAACCCGGTTAGATTCTTCCACACAGTATCTGCGTTCCCTCTCCAAGCCTGTCTCTGTCTCCTGCTAGAGGGCTTTGTGCTGTGGGTTTTCGTGTGTGTGTCTTTTTTTTAACCAATCAAGCTGAAGCCCACCATGTAATCAGGTCAGCATGCGTTCCCCCACGGCAGCCTCCACTTGGGTTCCCTGCACCCCCGGTGACCATTCCTGCCCAGAGCCTCATCAAACCCACCTCCCAGCGCCATCAGAAAATGATGGGGCTGCCTGTGTTCACTCCCTGAGGACCAGGCCTGTTTCTCCACCGCCTCCTCTCCCCACAGCTCGCTCTTGGAGAGCATCTCCTGCTGGGTGCGCTGCAAACAATCTCCAGGTGCCTGCTAACTTAGGTTATAACAGAATTCTCTGAATCCACTTCAGTAAGGACCTGTGGGCACAAGAAGCAAGAAGTCAGGGGACAGGCCGACTGGGATGTCACGCAGTGTTAAAGAACATGAGGTCCCCACACATACAGCAAAACAGCAACCGTCTAATTCAAAATGGTATTGAAGTCAGTTGCCTCACAGCCATCCTGTTCTTTGCCTTTTGAGCTAGTGAGGTCTGGTGCATGTTTTATGGGAGAAAGGCAACATTTGAGCAGGTGTAAAAAGGGCACAGTAAACGCGCCTTCCACAGTACACTGAACCTCTTAAAGACTTGTGTATCTGGCGTGGAAGGAAAAAGTACCGTGTTTTCCTTCCAGTATTTTCCGATGTAGTTAATAAATGGACATTTATTATAGGGGCTCACTTAAGGTCTCACTGCCCCTCTGCTGGGTCTGTCTTGAATGAGAGTCACTGGGAGAAGGGTCTTTGGGCGCTGCCCCTAGCCGGTAAGGAGTCCCTGCAGGGTGACGCAAGGGTGGACAGGGTGCAGACACCTCCAGGCCTGGGAGTCTGTGGACAGGATGGTGTCTCTATCTTGAAGAGAGGTCTTAAGAGGAGGTGTGGGGCCAGCCCAGCCTGTGTTCAAATTCTAGCCCTGCCAGGCCCTTTGTGTGTGACCTTGAGCACATGACCTCGTTGCTCTCTGCCTTTTCTCAATGGTACGGTAGAGATGACGGCAACACCTACTTCCTGTGGCTGATGTGAGGATTAAACACGTTAATATCTAAAACAGTGGCTGGGACACGGGCGGTACAGCTTGAAAATGAGCAATCCTGCTCTGCCGAGGAAGTGGAGCAGAGCTAGCGCCATTCTTGGCCTCGCCTCAGGCGCCAGGCCTGGTTAGTGGCTCCACCTCAGTCCACCCAGCCCCCAGGTCCCGTGGTCTGACATGGCTTCCTGTCCACTCCCCTCTGGATCCACGGGGAGTTCAGTGGCACCCCTTAGCTGTCACCACCTGCACCTCCGTCTCAAGCCAGCATTTATAGGCAGTCCCTTCTGTCCCATGCCAAGAGCGGACATCCCTAACGCTTCACAGCCCTCCTGGGGGAAGGTACCCCTAGTTATCCCCAAAGGAAGTGAGGCCCCTGACTGCTCAGGAATCCTCATCCCCGTGTCCTCTCAGAGCACAGGTTCTCAGGTGGGAGTCGCCAGGCTCCCCGGCGGGTTACCGTGGACCATACTTCCTGCCTGTTCTGTTACCAGCAGCCCCCGGAGCTCGGCTCTCCTTCTTTTTCTCTACGTTATTCTCAGTTGGATTTTCTTCAGTGACGTTGGCCTTGCTCTTTCCCACCGTTTCGGCTTGCCTGTGTCCTGCCCTTCTGATCCTGTGGCTGGCCTAGCCTCGGGTTTTGTGAGGCTGCCTGGAACTCTCCTGGATTTTGCAGATCTCTGTGGGATTTTTCGCCTCGCTGCCTAGGGCTCCAGTTTCTGCCCAGTTTTGCTGCAAGTTCCAGTAAGCTGCAGCCTCATTCTTTTGCGCTCTCTGCAGTGCACCTTTGCTTCGTGCTGTCTCGTGGTAGAAAGGTGAAATGCACCCTGACTGCACCCCTCAAAGGGAGATCATGCTAAAATAAATACTTCACAAATAGTTAGGTGTCCTAAGGCATGTTCTCTGGTTTTTAAAAAAGTCCTAGGAAAGACCTTTTTATAAAATGCACAACAATCTTTCTTGTTCTAATTTGCACACCTGGTTGCTGGAAGTGGTAGACGCCTGTGTCTTAGGCTCAGGGCTGCCATATTGATCCTATAGGGCCTAACAAGTCCCACTTGGCAGAGGAAAACAGTGATGTGTGTTGAAAATAGATGGCGCGTGAGGCCTCAGGGACCATTTGGCCTGACAGCCCCCGCTGAGGACAGGGAGGCCCGGGAGGTGGAGAGGGAGAGGCGACATGGAAGTTGATTTCATTTCCCAGCTGTCTGTGGAGCTTTCCAGTAGTTGGCGAAGATGGAGCATGGTTTCCTGTCTTTCCCGTGAAAGGTTCCCATCGCAGAGTAGTCCATGAGCAGCGGTTTTCAGTGGGGCCCCATGGAGGTCCCGAAGCTCTTCTGCCAGCACTGTGGAGGGGAGGCGGGTGACATGGAAGAGGTAATGTGGACTGCCCTTGCTTCAGTAATTACTGAGCACACATATTATCCATCTTATGGACACCAAGACGAATAAGGAACAGCACTTGTCTACCTCTGGCAGGGATATAGGCTTAAGAAATAAAAGTATGTGATGCTACATTTAAGCAAGTTCTTGGGGGCACCTGGGGACACCCATGCAGCTGGCGTCACACTGAGCTGAATCTTCCTTGAATGGGAAGGGCTTAGAGGGCAGGTGGACATAGAGAGGACAGTGCTTCAGGGCGGGTGGCACCTTTGGAACCTGCAGACCAAAAGCCCAGTCAGGCCGCGGTGGGTTAGAGAGAGTCCTGTGTGCCTGGCCAAGGGGCCTGGGCTTCCTCCTCAAGGCTGGGGAGAACCCATGGTTTTCTTCAGGGGAGTGAAAAAAATGGAAGTGTTTTTTTGGAAGGATCACTCCCGAATTCATCACGAGGCCAGGCTTCGTATCTGCTGTGGGGATGGTGCTCTGGGAATTCGTCTGTCATTGGACAAAGGGCAGTTCCTGTGCCAGAAACCTGCTTCCAGGTCTCACATGGCTTGTGTCATGATATTAAGGAGGAGGGAAACCCCCACTGATAATGATCATTGTATTATTCTGCACATCTGAGATGCTAATAAAAGGAATTTTTATTATTATAGTAAAACGTTTCAGTTAGATACATTAACTGTATTAGAACTTCAGTAAAGATACTTTTCTTAAATTCCATTTTTTTCTCTGCAATATTATCATGAGAGGTACTCCTAATAAATGTTAGCTTTTTATTTTGAAATGATTTTAAACTTTACCTGAACAATACAAAAATAGTACCGAAGACTCCCATGTGTCATTCGCCCAGACTCGTTGATAGCTAATGTGTGGCCACGTTTGTGCCCTCACGCTCTCTACACTCAGACACGTTTTTGTGAACCATTTGAGAGTTGGTTGTAGACATCATGCTCCCTTGCCTCTGAATACATCAGTGTGTATTTCCTTAGAACTAGGACATCCACTTCGCTTCTGTAACCACAGCACAGGTATCAAAATTAGGAGATTTAGCATTAATACAATACCTTTTTTTTTTTGGAGACAGTCTCGCTCTGTCTTCCAGGCTGGAGTGCAGCGATGCGATCTCGGCTCACTGCAGCCGAGTAGCTGGGACTACAGACACACACCACCATGCCTGGCTAATTTTTGTATTTTTAGTAGAGATGGGATGTCACCATGTTGGCCAGGCTAGTCCCAAACTCCCGGCCTCCAGCGATCCACCCACCTCCCAAAGTGCTGGGATTACAGGTGTGAGCCACCGCGTCCGTCCACCATTTTATAATCAACAAACCTTACTCAGATTTTACCAAGAGTCTCAATAATAATATAATGAAATAATAGCAGTAACGATAATAATTAATAATGATATTGGTAACTCTGGTCAGTAGTCCAATCCAGGATCAACCATGACATTTAACTTCCATTTCTCTCTACACTAGAACAGTTGCTCAGCCAACCTTTTTTGTCATGACCTTGGCCTGACATTGACTTTGTAGAACACCCACACTCAGAGTTCCTTTGAGGTTTTGTGTTTGGCAGCAACAGCGGAGAAGTGATCGTGAATCCTTCCTTCTCAGTGCATCTGTGATGTTAACTCTGGTCACTAGTTAAGGTGAGGTCTGCTTCTATGTAGACACCCTTTTCCCCTTGGTAATTTATAAGTAAATTCTAGGAATGTTCTTTGAAACTGTACAAATATCCTGTTCTTTTTGTTTGTTTGTTTTTTGTTTTTCAGACAGTCTCGCTGTGTCGCCCAGGCTAGAGTGCAGTGGCACAAGCTCAGCTCACTGCAGCCTCCTCCCTTCGGGTTCAAGTGGTTCCCCTGCCTCAGCCTCCTGAGTAGCTGGAATTACAGTCACCCGCCACCGCGCCCAGCTAATTTTTTTGTATTTTTAGTAGAGACAGATTTTCACTATGTTGGCCAGGCTGGTCTCAAACTCCCAACCTTAAGTAATCTGCCCACCTTGACCTCCCAAGGTGTTGGGATTACAGGCGTGAGCCACCATGCTTGGCCCAAATATACTGTTCTTATCAAAACTCACACTCTAGTTTTCACACACCAATAGACTGGAGCAATAAATATGTAAGGGAGAAAGCTGCTCAATCTTTTGACTTTCTAAATACTATGATTAAAATAAAATAGGGCCAGGCACGGTGGCTCATGCCTGTAATCCCAGCACTTTGGAAGGCCCAGGCGGGCGGATCGCTGGAGTTCGAGAGACAAGCCTAGGCAACAGGGTGAAACCGTGTCTCTGTAAAAAATACACCAGATGTGGTGGCTCCCACCTGAAATAGCAGCTCCCTGAGCCTGGGAGGCAGAGGTCACAGTGAGCCAGGATCGAGCCACTGCACTCCAGCCTGGGCGGCAGAGTAACAGCCTGTCTCAAAACAAACAAACAAAAAAAGAAAAGAAAATGTATGTAAGTTCTGTGTAGCTAGGTGGGGTAGGCTGGAGTCAAAGAAGCAGGCATATCTATGAAAGCTGAATGTAATAGACTGTACATACTGAAGACTTTTATTTTTGTTAATAAAATCAAATGATGGTTGTTTTACGTCTACTCGTCAAGTATCTATAAAATCAGTTGATATTCCTTATGGTTAATAGCACAGGCTGCCCCGTAAAAATATCTGATAAATAAAAAAAAAAATGGAGATGGTGATGCTGCTTTCACATAATAAAAAATGCATCATTTCATGCTCTTGATAATAAAAGCACATGGAGGACCAGCCACAACAGCTACCTCTCAAACTCACCAGCACACCAAGAAATTGGGGCTTGAGCCACATGACCATTTTTATCTAAAGTGTTTTTTCTTATAGAAAATGAATTAAAAGTTCACAAAGCAATTAAGGCAACTTTTTTTGGTTTTTAAAATTTGTGATGGATATGCAATAGTTGAACATGTTCATAGGGTACATGTGATATTTTGATACAAGCGTACAGTAAGTTATCAAATGAGAGTAATTGGAATATCCGTCACCTCAAACCTTTGTCATTCCTTTGTATTAGGAATATTCTAATTCCAGTCCTCTAGGTATTTGGAAATGTACAATACGTTACTAAGTCACAGTTGCCCCATGGTGCTACTGAATCCTGTATCTTATTCCTTCTGTGCGTCTGTAGTTTTGTGTCAGTCAATCATTCTCTCTTCATCCACCTCCCCACTATTCTTCCCAGCCTCTGGTAAGCATCATTCTGTTCTCTACCTCCATGAGGTCCACTCTTTAGCTCCCACATAGGAGTGAGAACCTGCGATACTTGTCTTTCTGTGCCTGGCTTATTTTCCCTAACACAATGTTCGTTCTATCCATGTTACTGCAAATGACATGATTTCATTTTTTTTTCACGGCTGAATAATATTCCATAGTGTATTTGTGTACCTCTTTTTATATTATTATTTCTTGGATAGGATGTCATTGAAACTTCAAATCCTTTGAAAATGTGAGGCTGAACAAAAGAGATTTTTGTTTCCAAAGTCTGCCTCCAGTTTGAATGTATTGGAAGTTTGTTGCTTGGTGTACCCAAAGGAGAAGCTCATCTCTGAGGACACTTGCTCTTTTCAGATGAATGTGGCATTAAACATACCTTAAGTATTAGAGCATTTTGTTCTTATCGTTGCTAGTTTTATGTAACTGAGAGAAAATATTTTGAACATCTCAGCACTCAGGAATCAGTAGAAGGAGCGGAGTGAGGAGGCTATTCTTATGCCAAATTAAGACTTAAATGAGTCAACACGTGTGGTTTGTGAGAAAAGCATGCTAGGTTTTAAGAGGCAGAATAATGAAGTTGTTCTTGAGAAGGTTCCTTTGAAACACTGGCTTTTTTATTTTTCAGTTTCGCATGAGAATGTCATCCATGAAGGTGTGGGGGTTTTTTCACCTTTAAAATAATCCCATACTTTTTTTATCCTGTCGTCTTCATGGCATAAATGGAATTAAATCAACTGTATGCATAACATTCTCACTACACAAAGCAATTCCATTTTTAATTTGTGTTTGTATTTGTTTGGATAGGAAATATTTGTGGATGGCATAAAATCCAACAGATATAAAGGAGCAGGGAGGGAAGAGGCTGCTCCTGCCCAGCCCCCCGGGGTCCCCAGAGACAGCCGGTATGGTTCGACAGAATGGTTGGCCTTAAACTGACTTCGAGTCCCTAAAGGGCGATCTTCTCAACACACTTTTATCTTGTAGTGAAGAGAATCTGTTATAAAATGTTACCGTAGTTGATCTTGTTCGTATGGGACAAATATCTAACCTGAATCGCCAAGTAAATGTTTTCCAAGTGAAATTTAGCAATAGAGTAAATTAGATGGAAACTGCTTGGGTGCTGAGACCAAATGCCTGAGTACTTAATTGCGAAAATATAGAACGATTTTATCAGACAACCATGAAATACTGGTGTTTTAAAGCATAGAAGCTGCAGACTTCGTCACTGAGGGAGATCATAAATTAAACAGTTAAGCCTGGCAGGACGTTTGGAGGGCATTTGACGTAGGTTCAGCGTGGCTAATAACCTGGGATAGCATTTGGTAGTTCTTCGGGACATTTAACTTTTCAGGTCCTTGCTACATGTCATCTTTCTCACATGAGTTTCCTGTTCAATCTGTACCCAACCTGTATTCTTCCTTTTGGCTTTAAGACATTCTGTCCCTCCCATACCCATTTGTATTTTACAGACCCAGTTTGATATTTCTGCCCAGGAAGAAGTCCCTGACTTCCCTCCCATATGCCATGCTTGCACACTTGCACTCTGTGCCCCCTTATGCTTGCACACTTGCTCTCTGTGTGCCTTTACCTTTGCGTGCTTACTCTCTGTGCACCCTTAGCTTGTACACCTGTTCTCTGTGCCCTCTTATGCTTGCACACTTGCACTCTAGGCACCCTCATGCTTGCACATTTGCTCTCTGTGCCTTTACACTTGCATGCTTACTTCTGTGTGCACCCTTATGCTTACAAACCTGCTCTGTGCACATTTACACTTGCACACTTGCCTCTCTGAGCACCCTTATGCTTGCATACTTGCCGCTGTGCACCCTTATGCTTGCACAGTTGCTCTCTGTGCACCTTATGCTTGCTCTCTGTGCACCTTATGTTTGCTCTCAGTGCTTGTGTGCCTGTGATGTATGTATCCTTTCACTTGCATGCTTGTACTCTGTGAGCCCTTGTGCTTGCACACTTGTGCTCTCCATGCCCTTGGCCTTGCACACTTGCTCTCTGTGCACCCTTAGCTCGCACACTTACATTCTGTGTGCTCTTGCACTTGCACACTTGCTCTCTGTGTTCCCTTCGTTTGCACAGTTGCACGCTGTGCATCCTTGCGCTCGCACGCTTGCTGTCTCTGCACCCTTACACTTCCATGCTTGCTGTCTCTGCACCCTTACACTTCCACGCTTGCTCTCTGGGCTCCCTTCCTTTTGCATGCTCCTTCCCACCAGGTCTTGCTCTTACCATCTTCAAAACCCTGTCTTGCCTGCTTTTCTTTTCTTCCTCTACCTGAAACACCAAGATTTCCACAAACACGGTTTGCATGCTGTATAGATGTTCTTATTTAAATATTGATTTGCCAAAGGTTAGTCTTGAGCACTTAGTAAGTTCTTAGTAAGACCAAAATAACTAAAGAAACAAGTTATTTGCCCCCTTTTAAGTCCCTCCAATTAGCAAGGCTAGACTTATTTAGAAAGCGCATTTATGTGTCGTATTTGAAATTTTTTATGCCTGCCCTTTGATTCTTGAAGCTCACAGTATGATGAGTCATGTAGAGTTTTTCCACTAAACGTGCCTTTACTGGGGATAGGAACTTGACACAGCATTTGGCATATGGTGATGCTAAGTAAACGTACATAAAGCCACATATTTATCAAAACCGTACTCAGGACCATGAGTTACGCAAAGAAAGTGTTAGTTATGACCTCTGGCCTCAAAAGCCTTACCACTTACTGAAGAAAAGGATGTCTGTAATCTATAATGTATAGGCCAGCACGGTGGCTCATATCTGTAATTCCAGCACTTTGGGAGGCTGAGGCGGGAGGATCACCTGAGGTCAGGAGTTCAAGACCAACCTGACCAACATGGAGAAACCCCGTCTCTACTAAAAATTAGCTGGACGTGGTGGTGCATGCCTGTAATCCCAGCTACTCAGGCAGCTGAGGCAGGAGAATCGCTTGAACCCAGGAGGCGGAGGTTGTTGTGAGCTGAGATCACGCCACTGCACTCCAGCCTGGGCAACAACAGTGAAACTCCGTCTGAAAAAAAAAACTATACATATAATGTGTAATATAAAATTAATGAAGAATAATGCATCATGTAGTTTAATGCTAACTCGTGGTATAGACTAGACATTCTGTAGCCATTCAGAAAAGAAGATTAATAAGGACTATTGTGCTCAGACAGAAGTCTTTGTTGTCGCACTTCATACACCAGGGCTTCCTGGGAAGGTAAAATTGTCATCGGCAGAGCCTGGTCAGGAAACGATATCCCCATCACAAAATCAAGGCCATTCCTAGCGTAGCAGCGTCAGCTTCTCAGGTCTGGGGGACAGTAAGCTTTGGCTAGAGCTCAAGAATGAGCCCTTGGTCTACAAACTTGTTCCACGATCTTCAGAAAAATGGAGAGCATCATCTTTTAGCTTAAAGTGAATCCACAGTTGTGGCAGTTAGTTTATTACACAAGCACGTAATTACTTAGTGTTTAAAGAAACGTTGGTAAAGAATATGTTCAGACAAATTGAAGTCTATATTTTTTTATTTCATGAAGCACATAAGTTTATGGCAAAAAGATAAACAAATGTTGGTTGCTTCATTCATTTCGATTTCCATTTTCTCATCCCAAGTGGAGGTAAAATGATTCTTACCACAATCTTGCTTATCCTACCTATTTATCTACACACATGTCTAAAATATACACACACGCATGCACACACACAGGCACAGGCAGAGGCCGAATCATGCACAAAATATCTAAATGATGAACATTTTTAAAAAAATATTACCAAATATTGATGGGATATGGCAGTGTTATTTTTGAAAAATATGTAACACGGCTTTAATATTTTTATAGTTTTCAGAATTAGAACCATAGGAAGGGAAAATGTTTTAATTAGATAATTCAACTTTTTATGTGTCTGTAGTGGTGTACTATAAAAGCAAATTACAAAGCATTATTAAATATTTATAATAATTTTTAATATTATCTACATTATGAATTTAAAATAAAGTGTGAGTGGTATATTTTTTAATTGAGTTGTTTCAATAGCTGGAAGCATCGTGAAGCATTATATTAATTTTTGAACTATTTGAATTCAAACCGAGTATGATTTGAAAATAAATAATTTAAAAACAAAAATAAAAATATTACCAAATATTAAACTTAACTCAATGATTATTCTTCAGAAACATCTGAAAGGAATGATATTTTCATAGCAAAACCTTTTAGAGTCATCTCTGAAAAAAGGAAAAAGGGAAAACACATTTTCTCTTAATTTTCCTCCCTACTGCCACCACCCACGTGAGAATCATTGACCACCCATTATTCTTGATTGTTTCTAGAGCTGTCTATGCAGCCTCAGCCAAACGAGTAATTTTTAACCAGAGTGTTTGTAGAAAAATGACAGTTGTTATTTGAGTTTTCATTTTTATTAAAAGTAATGTTAAAGATTTTATGGAATTATTATCAGGTTGCATTTTTTTTAATCCACAGGAGTGTACCATTACCCTAAAGAATACCTTTTGAATTATTGGGAGGTTCCTACCTCCACTTTCTCAAGCTTAAATAATCTCCTTAAATAATCTAAATTTTAGATATTATGTGAGTATTCTAATACTTTACATATTGAATGATGATATATCATTTTAAGGTATTTAGTTTTAAATTTAAGTTTTTTTTAAATAGTTCTTAAGGTGTTATATGTTTACTTTTTTGTTAAATGACATGGCATCAGCTGACATCTTTAATTGCTTGAAAGAATTAAGCCAATAAATATTATCATGGCCGGGCACAGAGGCTCACACCTGTAATCCCAGCACTCTGGGAGGCCAAGGCGGGTGGATCACCTGAGGTCGCGAGTTTGAGACCAGCCCGGCCAACATGATCAAACCCTGTCTCTACTAAAAAAAATACAAAAAATTAGCCAGGCGTGGTGGCGGGCACCTATCATCCCAGCTACTTGGGAGGCTGAGGCAGGAGAATCGCTTGAACCTGGTAGGCAGAGGTTGCAGTGAGCCGAAATCGTGCCACTGCTCTCCAGCCCAGGCTCTCCAGCTCTTAACAAGAGCGAAACTCCGTTAAAAAAAAAAAAAAGATTATCATTAGTGTTTCTTATTTCTTTGGTTAAAATGTTATAATGAGTAGTATGTTATATCATCATGTGAATTTTCATAACTTATTGGAAGTTAATGTATTTCAAATTAACCATTATCAGTTTTATCTGAATAGGCATTTCATTTTTTTTCCTAAATGATGACCTGATATGTGTCAGGGACTACGTTTAGCATTGGGAATACTAAGCTGAATTGTGTACACCCACGGGAGTTCTCGCAGGGCTCACAGAGCTTAAACCCCTCGGACACACCGTCATATTGACAAGGCGTAGGTGGACACAGCCCTTTGGGAGAAACACTGCTGCTATCCCAGGGAAGGTGAGGGGTGGCCTGGCCTTTGAAGAATGAGTGAGTTCAGCAGGTAGACCAGGGACAGTGGGAAGTGCAGTGCGGCCAGCACAGCGCTGTGTGCACGTTTGTTTGTTTGTTTGTTTGTTTGTTTGTTTTGAGATGGAGTCGCACTCTGTCACCCAGGCGGGAGTACAGTGGTGCGATCTCAGCTCCCTGCAACCTCCACCTTCTGGGTTAAAGTGATTTTCCTGCCTCAACCTCCCCAGTAGCTGGAATTACAGGTGTGTGACACCACGCCTGGCTAATTTTTTTTTTTTTTTTTTAGTAGTAGAGATTAGGTTTCGCCATGTTGGCCAGTCTGGTCTCGAACTCCTGACCTCAGGTGATCTGCCCGCCTCAGCCTCCCAAAGTGCTGGGATTACAGGTGCCCTGCCCCTGTGTGCAAATTAGGACACCGCAGAGGTGCCCCCCACATCATACATACAAATCATTTCAAGAGCATCGAGCCCTACAGGAAGATCATGGAGAGACATTCTGAGACATTTTTATTACACTTGCTCCAGTGTAAAATTTTATGGTATGAATACAGTATGAATATCATAGCAGAAATAAATAAAAACACCAGGACAGATAATAGAAAAGAGTTATAAGAAATTCAGGAAATGTATGTGCTTCAATAAAAAGAATGCTTTAACTTGTCCTAGTTGATTTTATTGAAGGTAAATTTGAAATTCCATACTTAGTATTTAAGTCAAATTACCACTCATGCTTCTCTTGTGGTTCTCTTTACTGAAAAATTCAGGAGACTACATCTTTGCACATTTCTCACGTCAATTCCATGCCCATCAGTTTGCCCCCAGTATTATCCTGTTCCAGGTGATCATAGGGCCAAGTAGAGTTGATGTCTCCATTGTGTTTTGATGAAGCCTCCCCATCTGTGCTCTTATGGTGGCTTTGCCTCGAATCTTAGCATTTCAGCTGGAAGCGCACTTAGGTGTGTCTGATTCAAGACTTCCTCTACAGATGAGCAGGGCATTAGCGCAGCGCTCTGCGAGACTTGTCCAGGGTCGTCTGGATGTGCTGACCTGGAGGCAAAGCCAGGACTAGAACCGAGTCTCCCAGTTCCTCATCCAGTTCTCTTCTTGTCGCTTCCATTCATGCAGGACGTGGGTCTGCATTTATACAGTGGAGTTTCATTATCTATTAGGTTGAACTATTAAAAATGGCCAATATTTGGCCAATTTTGAGCTGTGATATGGCAGTTTCTTTTTTTTTCTTTTCTTTTTTTTTTTTTGAGACGGAAACTCACTGTGTCGCCCAGGCTGGAGTACGGTGGTGTGATCTCGGCTCACTGCAAGCTCCACCTCCCGGGTTCACACCATTCTCCTGCCTCAGCCTCCTGAGTAGCTGGGACTACAGGTGCCCACCACCACACCTGGCTAATTTTTTTGTATTTCTAGTAGAGATGGGGTTTCACTGTGTTAGCCAGGATGGTCTCGATCTCCTGACCTCGTGATCTGCCTACCTCGGCCTCCCAAAGTGCTGGGATTACAGGCGTGAGCCACCGCGCCCAGCCTATGGTATGGCAGTTTCATACGGTTCAACCTGATAGATTACATGTCACCTGTCAGTCTCTCATTACGGTCCCTTACATCCCTGTCCTGGGAGGACAGCCTTGCCATCGAGTGGTAGGTATCCTCCCTGAGGACAGAGGCACCATCACAGTGGGCCCAGCCCTGCCCTTCTATGCTCAGGTCTGCAGCTGCCTTTGTGCTTCACTCTCAGCAGTGACATCTGCTGCATCCCTCACTTCCCACCATCATCTCCACTGGGAGCCTTCCCTGACCTCTGAGATGAGAGGCGGCGAGTTCTCCCAAAGACACACAGCCCCCGGGTTGTCCAGCACCAAAGTGTCCCCTTACCAGGGCGTGCACGCATCATGTCCACTCCCTACCCATAGTTACCCATTTTTTGTGGCTAAGCACATAACATGCTCACTTAACCTACAATCGCAACAACTAGAAGTTAGAGCAGTCTGTTTGAAAGGCTTTGTGTAAATCACTCTGAGAGATTCTTGCTATCTGTTGGAGCAGGAGATAAACGGGATGACACCACATAACCAGTCTCTGAAATGGTCCCCACGCTAGGCTTGGTATTGTTTCTTAAGGCTCTTTTTTGAAAAGAGAGGAAACAAAATAGTACCAAAAATCTCATAATAGGCCAGATGCAGTGGCTCATCCCTTTAATCCCAGCACTTGGGGAGTCCAAGGTTGGAGGAATGCTTGAGTGCAGGAGTTCAAGACCAGCCTGGGCAAAATTGTGAGACCCCATCTCTACAAAAAATGTTGTATAAAAATAAAAAAAAAAATAGCCGGGCATGGTGTTGCACACCTGTGGTCCCAGCTTCTCGGGAAGCCGAGGCAGGAGGATCACCTAAGCCCAGGCAGTCGAGACTGTAATGACCTCTGATTGCAGCACTGTGCTCCAGCCTGATGACACGAAGACCTTGTCTCAAAAGAAAAGTCTCACAATAGTTTTAGGCATATGATTATAGAAAAACAATCGCATCTGAGTAATTGTGGTGACTAAAGTTCCTTAACATCGTGGTTAAGAGTGCAGACTTTGCAGTTGGTCTCACCGTTGCCTCTCCTGTCTATATAACCTTGGTTGAGTTAATTAGTATCTCTGTGTTCAGTTTCCTCATCTGTAAAATGGGGATAATAATAAGAACGCCTAGCACATGAAGCTTTTTGGAGAAATTAAACACAATAATACTTCTGAAGTGCCGGGCCCTGTGCCACCGTTTACCATGTCACCGTTTACCATGGTCACCGTTTACCATGTGTAACATTACGTGTGTGTGCTGCCGTGTCAGGCAATGCCGAGTGCTGAAGCCACGCACGGGGCCCAGTTTGACTCAGCACTTCTTGGTGTGGCCGAGGAACAAGCCTGGCTCTGAATTAAGAGCCAGACTGTGGTGTTTGCAGGGAACTTTCTCTGCCTTCTGGCACTTTTCAAGGCTTGGCATTGCATGGGAAGAGTCAATAAATACTGTATTCTGCAGAAAATATTGTGGTCTGAAATAGTGTAGACTAAAATATAAAGAAAAACCAAATTGGGATTTTAAAATGCGTGAGAGCCCATCCAAAGAGCTACCACCTTGGTTTTCCTCTTTTTTGGTGAAATTGATAAATCGGCTTGAAAATTGGCTTGATACCAGTGAAAATGGCGACCACTGCTTGAACAGCGCTTCATGCCAGGAACTGCCCTAAGCTGTATATCCGCAGCAGTCTTACGGGCGGGGAATGGTGGCCTCATTTCGTATGCGAGAAAACAGAAGCCCAGAGAACATAACTGACTTGTCCTGAGTCATAGAGCTGCATAGAGGGTGGTTCAGAATTTGAGCCCAGGCAGCCTGACCCCAGAGCCTGTCCCCCTGTGTACTGCGAGGTGACCTTTCTGGGTTTAAGAATCACAGGTCCAGGTTATATGCCGAATCAGCCTTGTTGCAGCTACAAGCTTGGTCTGGTCACTTCAACATCCCGCATTTTGATTTTTGTTTGCAGAGTTTAGGTCAATAGACATCGCGAGTATATTTCTATGTCTTATGGAGAAAATAATCAGTCCATGAGTGCCTATAGCTCACTACATGAGCCGTCTATCTGGAGATGGGCAGGGCTCACACAGCCCAGGCCATCCTTCAGTTCTACACCTGATGGACAGCAACTCTTCCTGCATCAGAGGCTGAGTGGCCATTGCTCGGCTCAGCCCAGTGTGAGGCAGAGAGTCCTCCTGAATCTCCTCTTGACTAATGGCTTCTTTCTAATTACTGATTCACTGAAGACAGCCTTTCTGTCTTGAAGGAATTACTCTGTGGCATTTCCCAGTCTTAGCAAGGGGTCCTGGGTGGCCCTGATGAAAGCACTGTGTTCTGGAGAACTGAGAACCAACTGTGAACCCTCGCTTTGTTTGAGGGCCAGATGGCGGTCAGGAGGGTTTTCCTCCAGAGCCCACACCTTGCCCATATGCACACATTGGGAGGAAATTTTTTTTTTTTTTTTTTGGAGACAGAGTCTCGCTCTGTCCCCCAGGCTGCAGTGCAGTGGCGCGATCTCAGCTCACTTCAAGCTCCGCCTCCCAGGTTCACGCCATTCTCCTGCCTCAGCCTCCGGAGTAGCTGGGACTACAGGCGCCCGCCAACATGCCCGGCTAATTTTTTTGTATTTTTAGTAGAGACGGGGTTTCACCGTGTTAGCCAGGATGGTCTCAATCTCCTGACCTCGTGATCCACCCGCCTCGGCCTCCCAAAGTGCTGGGATTGCAGGCGTGAGCCACCGCGCCCGAGAGGAAATATTTTTAAACCATTGGTTTAGGTAACCATTGAATACTGAGCTTTGCAGTACTTACTCCTCTGAGGTTTTATGCAGATGATCTTACTTAATCCAGACACATGCACGCCTCCGTGTAGGAACCACCATGGTGGTCCCCTGACGGGGTAAATACGTGGCCCGTGTCACACAGCATGTGCAGCAGGGCTGGGACTTGCTGCCAGAGCCTACACTGTGAGCCACAATGTCTAGGCCCTACCTCACCCAAAAAGATTCCTCTAAGTCTGTGTCAGATTAAAAATGAAGAGGGGACAAAGAGAAGTACCATGGATAGCAAGAAAAGAGGAAGACGCACATCAGAACTCAAAAAGCAAGTCCCTCAAGAGGCATTCTGTGGGGGGGGCAAATTCCCAGGGGTTCCCTGTGTCTACAACACAAATACAGTGACTGACACGAGATCCTGGGTCCTAAGGAGAGAGAAGAGGTGAGATTCCAGTGTTTTCATGTCGTAAGAAGGCAGAGATGTATGGAATGCTTCAGGAAGATTTTCATTCAAGAGTTTATGTGGGGGCCGGGGGCGGTGGCTCACGCCTCTAATCCCAGCACTTTGGGAGGCTGAGGCGGGCGGATCACGAGGTCGGGAGATCGAGACCATCCTGGCCAACACAGTGAAACCCCATCTCTACTAAAAAAAAAATACAAAAAATTAGCCAGGCGTGGTGGCGGGCGCCTGTAGTCCCAGTTACTCGGGAGCCTGGGACAGGAGAATGGCGTGAACCCGGGAGGCAGAGCTTGCAGTGAGCCAAGATCGCACCACTGCACTCCAGCCTGGGCGACAGACCAAGACTCTGTCTCAAAAAAAAAAAAAATAGAGGCTTCACACTTGTAAGAGCATCACACTCTGTGGTGTGTAGAATAAGAAATAACTTCCATAATAAGAATTTATGCCAGGCGAAGTGGCTTATGCCTGTAATCCCAGCATTTTGGGAAGCTGAGGTGAGAGGATTGTTTAAGCCCAGCAGTTCAAGACCATCCCAGGCAACATAGCAAGACCCCATCTCTACAAAAACGTTTAAAAATTAACCAGGCATGCTAGTGTACACCTGGGGTCCCAGCTACCTGGGAGGCTGAGGTGGGAGGATTGCTTGAGCCCAGGAGTTTGAGGCTGCAGTGAGCTGTGATTGCACCATTGCACTCCAGCCTGGGCAACAGAGCCAGATCCTGTCTCATAAAAAAAAAAAAAAAGAATTTACAACTTGCAAATGCAACAGTCTTCTCTTCATCCTTGGACTTTGTCAAAAACTTTAAAATTGTGTTTTTGGAAACGTACTTCCCTTCACGACTAAGACTTGTTACTGGATTGTGTGCTGTGGGTCACTTTACAACTGTTGAGCTTCTCTACCCTTCAAGCTGATAGTCATTTGTGCTTTCCAAGAGGTCATCCCAAGAATGGAACCAAAAAAATCAATATATCATAAAAGCATGAAGGTTGTAGTATCAATGTAAAAGCCATGTTAACTTTCGTCAACATTAGAATCAGAAGGACAGATACATTTCTTTCTACTTTTCTATCCCTCGGTCCTCTTTAAAAACATATTCATACATATGGTACGTATGAATAAATGCAGAGACTGTGAGTGTGATTTTATAGATGGTGGGAGAGAGATGGGAAATGGTGGGCTTTAACCAAGTTTTCAGCACATTATTGGTAGAACCAAGACTGGAAGCTACATCTCTTTCTTCCAGGACCAGTATCATTACTACTCAGGTATCACACAACACTGAATTTGGTGAGAATTTCTCACTTCTAAGGGATATAAACAACCATACAAAAAAATCACATTCAGCCCCCCGTGTTACTCTAGCTGACCTGCTTTAGGAACTCTGCCAGTGCTGAACCTGCACTCTCTTTGAAGGCCTCCTAACAGGTATTTAGATGACTGGTTAAGCTTTAGAGTGCTGTGTGTCCAGAATACAGCAAGTACATGCTACTTGACATGAGAATGTAATTCAAGGCATGTAAACAGAGATACATTGATCCTCTAAGCAATATCTTCATTTGAGCGGGACAGTTGGCATGTTGATGAAAAGAGGCTTCAAATCTTAACAGTTACAAGATAACTTTTCCTTTTGCCTGTAATGTAATTAGCACTCTTGAAGTATTTTGCCGGATCCCTTTCTTCATGCTCTTCTTAGCAAGTTGTTTAGTCAAAATCAAGTAGATAAACTAGATGGGCGTATATATATGTTAAAGGTTGTTTGGGATTTCCACCTACGCGGAAGAACAGACCCTCGCCTAGCACTTATTATATCCTAAGAGCTGGAGACATATGAGCTCCTGGGATCTTCGTGACACCCCCATCAGGAGGAGACTGTCAGCGTCCCTGTTTTACAGATGAGAAAAAGGTAGTGCAGAGGTGAAGATCACCCAACTAGCCGGTGATGGGTTGAGGTTTGGAGTCCCAGAGGCTGGTTCCAGAGTCTATGCCCTTCACCCCTCACTGGGCTGCCCCTGGGTACAGAATCAGCACCTTCCCACCAGCTTGTATTGTGCCTGAGATTCCATGGCATCACTCGCTCTCCCCTGCAAGTTACCATGTCGCCTCCAGACATGTGCTGTTTGGAGAGGGACTCTCATACTTACCCATTACATATGTATGGTGAACAGTGACTGTTGAGGCAGGGAGGGAGAGCTCTTGTTCAATTTCCTGCCTTAAGAGTTGAAAAGTTTTGGCCGGGCGCATTGGCTCAAGCCTGTAATCCCAGCACTTTGGGAGGCCGAGACGGGTGGATCACGAGGTCAGGAGATCGAGACCATCCTGGCTAACACAGTGAAACCCCGTCTCTACTAAAAAATACAAAAACTAGCCAGGCGAGGTGGCGGGCACCTGTAGTCCCAGCTACTCGGGAGGCTGAGGCAGGAGAATGGCGTAAACCCGGGAGGCAGAACTTGCAGTGAGCTGAGATCCGGCCACTGCACTCCAGCCTGGGTGACAGAGCGAGACTCCGTCTCAAAAAAAAAAAAAAAAAATCGTTGAAAAGTTTTTCATTTGACCACTGGTAATTTTCACCCTTGGAATAGACAACCATAGTTGAAGATAGAGAAGGGTTAAATTCTCAGGAACATCTGAACCATGACCCACCCATTCATGGTTTTATAGGTAAGGTTACTTGTGTGCTAGGTTAAGTCCCATTTACTCCTGCTATTTTTAGTTATTGCTTCAAAAATGGTGTCAGCTGCAGGCTGAGTGAGCATCCCCTAGGTCCCCATTCGAGTTTCCAGAGCGTGGAGTAACCTCTGTAAAGTCCGCATGATGTTACAGAGAAGCACCACAAAGAGAGTCTTAGCTTCTCCTGCTCTCACTGGTATTAGTGACGAAAGCTTGGGAAACGTGACTCAGTATCTGGGGCTTTAGTTGCATCCTCTGTGTAAATGAATGCTAGGCAAGGTGATCTCTGAAGGGCCATGCAGGCTCTGAGAACCAGTAGAATTATGACAAAGGGGTTATGGGGTCAATGTAGTGGGTGCATTGATGAAACCTTGCATAGGAAACAAAAATCCCCTTTCTCAAGAACCCATTTTTATCAGTTCCCATCATGGGTTGGGAGATACATTCCAGGAAGAATTTTGTAGATAGTAACCTTATCTATAAAACCGTGAGTGAGTCATGGTTCAGGTGTTCCAGAGAATTTAACCCTTCTCTGATCTTCAGCAGTGGTTGTTTGTTTCAAGGGTGAAAATTACTAGTGGTCAAATGAAAAACTTTTCAACTCTTAAGGCAGAAAATGGAATGACTGCTCTCCCGCCCTGCCTCAACAGTCACTCTTCAGATACATTTCAGGAAGAATATATCTCCCAGTCCATGATGGGAACTGATAAAAATGGGTTCTTGACAAAGGGGTTGTGGAAACTGTGAAAAGAGCCAGAGACAGCACGTAGAGGTGAGGAAGGGCCAACTCTTCCTGGCCCAGCAACAATGGCATTCGTAGAGTAGAGAAAAATACACTGCAGTGTGGAGACTGGGCCACATGCTACTGCAGAATGGAAAGCAGGAGACTGCAAGGGGCAGTTACCGTGGAAGCAGCATTCTCATATACCAAATCTATACCTTGCTGATAGCTTGTCATTGCACCCAAAATGTCCATTGTTAGATTTCTTATCACCAGTGGCAAATAGGCATTATCTGTACTTATAACTGCACAGTACATGTATGTGGTAGTATAGATGGTGAAGGCAGGATGGAATAGCAGTCATTTGATGGCGTGTATTGAGATTGATGGATAGACTTGCTTACAGACAAGAAGAACCTACTGACTAGAGCTTGCGTGGCAGGGGTTAAACTTCCTGGAGCAGCCTGAAAAGGAGAATGGCCTGGAATAATGGGGTGTCCTTTCAGTTCACTCTGACCTAGCTCCAGGATAAGCTTGACCATCCTGCAAACAGTCACATCTAATAGTCCCCTCAGTTCTTTGGGGAGTGAACATGCAGGTCGATGGGAATGGAAGAATGGGAGTTATTGGCTCATGCAGTCATTCAAGTAGAATTTCCTGAACACCTCCCCAAGGCTGGGGGTTAGTCTGGAAACTGGGGGATCCCAGTGAACAAGATGCAGTCCCTGACCTGAAGAACACAATTTACCCACCAAACTTTTGCTGAGAGTCCATCATTTTCACTTGAATACTCTTGCAGTTTTATTCATTTCCTTGCCTCATACTACAAAAGTTTAATTGCGCAGTCATTAACAAAAATTAGGATGGAAAATATCAACCTGGGGTTACTTTTTCCACTCATTTGGAGAAGGCTTCTTCAGCTGACTGAGCCAGTAACAGATGTCTGTCGTCATTTGCTGTTGATTGTGGCATATATCCCATTACAACATGCATCATTAGCGCAGTTAGTGCCTTGTTCCAGCTTTTGGCTTTATATTCTGATTGTGTCCTAGGGTCTCAGATGGTTTGCGTTACATTTCTCAGATGTAATACAAATATATCTCTGTGACAAGTTTCTATTTTCAATTTTTTTAACCTCTTTTTATGTGCTGTTCCCTAAACTTATTCTATAGGGACTTGACTCTAATCCCTGAAGTAGAGGCAGTTTTGCATAGTCACGTTCCTGCTGTCTTGTCCAGGGACTTTTCCTGTGTGCTGTGTTTATATATTTGATTCCTAACACATAAGACCATTTTCGGAGCAAATATCCAAGTTTGTTTTTATTATGGCTCTTATATTTAAAAAAAGAAAAAGATAATTTTTTTGTCAAATGTAAGACATGCCAACTCTTGGTTTTAAATATTTTAAGGTCTTCAGAAAATGAATGTTTACAGTTTTGTTGCTGAAACCTCTCTGTCTCTTTAAAATAAAAATATTTCAGCTGTAAATTGGAAGATAAGTCCTCTATCCAAGCAGTTTTTCAAACCTGTTCCAATCAGCTCCAGTAAAGTGTGGTACAATGGACTGACCCCAAAATGAAAAAGACTTGAGTCCACTGTCAACCAGACACAGTCTCGGCCAATCTGCCTTTGGGTTTTCACGTCTGTGAAATGATTGTATCAATGCCAACCCCATGGAGTTACACTGAGGAGTGAATTAGATCACAGGCATGAAAAAGCTCGGTAAGGTGAATAACTCAGTAAATGTGAATTATTATTGTTATTACTGTGGACCACGTTCCAATACTGAAACCAGAAAAGGACTTGAATTACAATGAAAATTAGCCAGAAACGCAGAAGACTTTGACGTACACATTTCTGATCACTCCAACCCTAGGAGTCCGTCTGTAGGCAAGACTCAAGTCACACTGAAGTATAAATGACCGATAACAGGCTACTAATCTGTTACTCTACCAGATGCCTTTGCATTTAACTGACTGAGAGGCTTGACTACGGATTGAAATTCTGCAAGATAAATTTTAAATATCAACCAGTGAATGAGGATAGTGCTGACCAGAACTACCAGTGTTTCTTACAGCTATTTCAAATTAAGACTTTAAATATAGGGAAAATCTGGTTGTTTTAAATCTACATTTACACTTACAGGCATTGTTTGCAGCATGCAATATCTGTGATAACTGCAAATAAAGCATTCCCCAATTCATAAATAAAAATTGGACTTAGAAACACCGAACCATTAAACTACAGCTCTGAACAACTCTTAAAAGTTCCTTTGTATTACCCAAACCAGAAAGCCCAACCTTGGATTGAGAGAGTCTTAATATACACCTTAGAAAATATAGAATTTCTGTATCTTATAATAGATATGCACATTTAATGTGATCGCATTTCTCCTCCCATACACCCCCACAGCCTCAAAAATCTATTATTAAACAGTGCTACATCAAGAATGGAGAAAAAGCAGCATTTTGTAGCATTAAACATCATATTGCTTCCAAAAAAGAAAAGAGCAGTTGTAGACATTTCCTTAGTTAATTGCATAAATCTTTAAAAACATCATTTTATATAAGGAACAAATTAACAAATTACTGAGCTCTTTGAAGATAAACCTTGTCTCTGTGAGAATTATAAACTACTTTGTGCATTTAATGATTTTATAGACTGAGGAGCTGTATTTGCTAGGTATTATGGAAAGGAAATTCTGAATAGTACACAGCTGAACCACCAAGCTGCTGGATCCCTGTTTAATCCTCTTTTGGGGAAAACTTAGGAGATGCTACTGCTAAAAGGGGAGGGGTCACACTGGATTTTAAAATTAAATTTGTTTAAATAAACAAAATAGGTGTTATAATTAGCAATATATAACAGGAAACATGTTCAAGAATATTCATAGTGGCACTGTTTTTTTTTTTTTTTTTTTTTTTTTTTTTTTTTTTTTTTGAGACGGAGTCTAGCTCTGTCGCCCAGGCTGGAGTGCAGTGGCCAGATCTCAGCTCACTGCAAGCTCCGCCTCCCGGATTTACACCATTCTCCTGGCTCAGCCTCCCTAGTAGCTGGGACTACAGGTGCCCGCCACCTCGCCCGGCTAGTTTTTTGTATTTTTTTAGTAGAGACGGGGTTTCACCGTGTTAACCAGGATGGTCTCGATCTCCTGACCTTGTGATCCGCCCGTCTCGGCCTCCCAAAGTGCTGGGATTACAGGCTTGAGCCACCGCGCCCGGCCAGTGGCACTGTTTATAACAAGAAACTGGAAACAACCCAAATGGCCACTAACAAGACAATGGATACATAATATGTGGAATATCCACACAATAAAATATACATCAGTGAAAAGATAGGCCGGGCGCTGTGGCTCATGCCTGTAATCCCAGCACTTTGGGAAGTCGAGGTGGGCGGATCACTTGAGGCCAGGAGTTCAAGACCAGCCTGGCCAACATGGTGAAACCCCATCTCTACTAAAAATACAAAAAATAGCTGGGCGTGGTGGCGGGTGCCTGTAATCCCAGCTGCTTGGGAGGCTGAGGCAGGAAAATCACTTGAACCCGGGAGGCGGAGCTTGCAGTGAGCCGAGATGGCGCCGCTGCGCTCTAGCCTGGGTGGCAGAGCAAGACTCCGTCTCAAAAAAAAAAAAAAAAGAAAAAAGAAAAAGAATGAATTACAGCCACATGCAATGACATGGATAGATCTCAGTATCATAACGTTGAATGAAGAACTCAAGTGTTAAAAGATTACATATAATATAATCCTCTATTGTAAAGTTCAAAAAACAAGCAAAACTAAGTACTATACTGTTTAAGCATGCATGTATTTGTGATAAAAATTTTTGAAAGAAGACAGAATGATAATCGTAACGTTCAGGATAGTAGAAGAGGAGGGAAGGGTGGAAGAGAGATGGGGTATGGAAGAGATCATAGTAAAATAGTGGTTATTGATCCTGTCTCATTAGGGAGATGGGAGGGGCTTGTGGGTGCTCATTTTATGATTAAACAAAAAAATAAGAAAATGAAAAATACTATGTAAGAGTCAATGATGACTGTGTGTCATTAACCAGATCTATTCACCTATGGTCCACATTAAAAAGAAATTAGTTTTCTAATTTAGAAACATGTATCTTTCTTCGTGCCATGTTGTCTTTTAAAGGAAAAATTTACAGAGATGCTATTGAAAGGGCTCTGTGAGCGTAATGCATGATAAAGAGAATCATAAATCTTAAGAGTTTTGAGATTTGTATTTATTATGATAGGTGACAATGCTTCAAGATTTGCAGCCACGAAGTCACTGAGGTTATATCCCCATAAAGCCAGACTGTGATTATGCAAAAGACATGGTAGAAGATCAAGCAACATTTGTAAAAGTAACTAACTCTGTCATTCTGTAAATTTCACATCGCATTCTGGCAGTTGTTCTTTTGTTAATTAGACTAATTCCAGAGGTGGGTCATCTCCTGTTACTTTTTCGTTCTGGGTATATTCCAGGTTTGTTGACCACCTCACATTCAACAGAAGTGAGTGTGAAACAAAGCTGCTCCCTAGAACCAGGCCACTTGCGTTTAGAGTCCAGCTCTCCTCTTTCTAAGAGGCGTGCCTCTGTGTGCCTCAGTTTGTTCCTGTCTCAAATGGGCATGATAATGGTACTTACCTCAGAGTCGGTGTGAGGGTTGAATGAGTTAATATATTTAATACGTAAAAGACTAGGCTCAAAGTTTGAACATCATAAGTATTCTATATTAGCTAATCGGAAGAAAAACATTATTAAGTCAAACTTTTATGTTGTGCCTGCAAAGCCAAGATACTCTACGAATCTCACCGTGACGGCATCACTACACATAACTATGGTGAGACTTTTAATGAATACATCCTTGCTCCAGCACTGACCAAACACAGAAAATAGAAATAAAATGTGAGCCACAAATGCAATCCATATATGTAATTTTGCATTTTCTAGCAGCCACGTTTTTAAAAAGTAAATCAGCAAAGTTTAATAATATATTTTAACACTATATATATATATATATATCCAAAAATATTTCGCATGTAATGTTTAGAAATTTCCAATTTTATGCTCTTTTTTTCATTAAAAAAAATCTTCAAAATCTAGTGTGTATTTGGCATGTCTGGCACATCTCAGTTTGAGCAAGCCACATTTCAAGCGCTCCGTGGCCACCTGCTGTTCGTGGCTACTGCAGGGAATATGGAGAAAGGAAGTAGTGAATCTTCCTTCCCAGCATCAGTGTTAGTGGGGAGGAGAGGCACAGGCCAGGTGAGAAGCTCCATCTGTGCTTGTTCATTGTCCTGCGAGGCAGGAGGGTAGCCAGCTACTCCAGGCCCCCCAGTACCTGCCCTCGGGGTAAGCGTCCCTCATGTCCACGTGGCCCAGGAAGCCCGTGCAGGGCAGAGAGTAGCATTGCCTGAGGACCGGGCACTGCCTGGTGCTTGGCAGCCATGCTTCCTCCTGGTGGGGACCAGCGTACTTGTCTTTGGTCTCCCAGTGCTGGCAAGAGCCTGTCACTCTTTTAGAGACTTCACAGCAGTGTGTTTCTGTCTTCAGGTCAGTGGGCAAGGTGTCCACCCTCATGGGCCTTACCCCTAATCTGACTGCTTCTAAGTCTCCCTTGTCATCCACCATGGCCTCAGCGTGGGGGATGAAACCAACCACGTGGCCCTTTTCCATAGGTGTTGTGGCAGCCAGCTGTGTTCTCTGTGTGTGCAGGAGATGGAACGGTGAGGCCTTACCTCGCCACACCTGCATGACCACACCCCTGCACTTACCAAAGCTGCCACAAGCCTAATGCTGTGCTTTTGAAGCCTACTCTTGATACCTCTGCCCAAAAAGAGCCACATGATTATGTATTGCTTGAGCAGAAGCAGATTGTATAATTTTGTTCTTTTCATTTTATTTTTTTAGGGCATGCAATTTTTAGGGCATTTAGTAATTCACTGAAAACATACAAATTAGCATTTTATTTCTAAGTCAAGAAATTGGCTCTGGTCTGTGTGTGTTGAAAAGGAGTGTATTATGAATCTGAGTAAAAGACATGAAGAAAGATTCTTTCGGCCTCAGTGGAACTGAAAAAACCAAAAGCCAGTACCTGGGCTCTGAGCGTGGAAGGAACTGACTGTGCGTGCTCTGTTGGATTATGAGAAAGCTGCACGGGCCTGGCTGTCCTGTACGTATGGGAGTCAGAAAAGTGGGAGGAATTATATGATTCATGGTGTACAAAGAATTGAGTTTAGAAAAGGGGAATAAACAAGAGGAATTACTCAGTCACTACTATTTAAAACTGAGAATCAAAAGACAATTAGCACAATGGTGTTGGAAGAAAGTTCCAGATAGTGTAACATTTTTAGTTTCTCCAAAGTCTGGAATTGCTGTGATTCATACTTTTTCTCAGTCCCACGCTCAGTTTTCGTCCCCTCTCAGCCATTTGAAATGTGCACCTGTCTTCCCCCACCTCAATCCAGTCAAGTCTTTTAGACGGTTTTATATAAGATTGCATCCCAGTGGAATTTGGAAATTGGTCTAGAAAGCTGAAAATGAGAGGGTACGTGAAAGTTGGGATAAAGATGAGGTCAGTGCTGCTGGATTTCTGCGCTCTTTCCCATGATATCACCCTTTAGGGAATGCCTGGAAATGGGGGTGTCCACAAGGCAGATGAAGTATGGGATGCTCCGTGGTGAGCCTGTATGCCTCCAAACCCCCAGTAAGGAGAGCAATGGGAAATACAGATTGCAGAAATCTGGAACAAGGAGAAGAAACGAGGACGCTGGACCATGCTGGGATTTACCGATTCTGCGGTTCCAGGAGGACAGCTTGTCTGCCTCCGGCCCAGGCCCCTGCCTCCTTACAATCGTGGTCCCTGGAGAGCACTCCTCCAGCCTTGCAGGGTTGTCTTTTCTTCTCTTTAGCTTACAATTAATTATCTTAGGGGAAAGAAATCAGTGCCAGCGAATTGCCTGGCTTTTTTTTTTTCCAATGAGTCTTTTCTAAATTGGGTCCAGGCCGGTGCATGAGAGACCACAAGGAACCCGTCTGCCCACAGACCCAGTCTGATGCCTCCTCCCCTGCGAGTGTCAGCAGTGGTCTCGGCCAGGAATGGGTTAAGCAGCAGCTCCGGTGCTCAGCCCCATGTTGAGCTGTTATTGAAGGTCTTTAAAGGCTTCCGCCCACCTTCCTCCCACTCCCCTGGCAAGTGAAAGACATTTGAATTCCTCTTGCAAGGGAGAAAATTATTAAAGTGAAAGAAAATGACTGTTCCCTGTTCTAAAAAGGAGAGAAGAGAAGAGTGCGGCTGCCCCTCCTTCCTTATTTCTTACCTGAGAAGGAGATTATCAGAAACAGGGTGAAGCATTCTGACTCCCAGAAATCAGGAGAAGGGGAAGTTTATCCTGTCGCCCTTTTGTGTGCTTATTTCAGCTTATAATTCAGTGCCCTGGAATTCCGTGCACATTAGAATATGGAGGACCTGCTAACCCTGGAGGAGATAACCATGATTAATAGGGTTATATCCTCACAGGGCAGTATTGCTCAAAGACCCCAAATAACTAAATTGTAGAAAAGAATATGAAAGAGGAGTAGAAACTCGGTTTATTTTTCCTATGCCTTTGAGCACTAGAACTTCCACTGAAAATCAGTTCATTTTAGGGGGTCGGATCTGAATGAGACAGTTTAGTAATGGTTCTTTTACACGTGGCTGAAGAAGTGTGGTGGGATAGATCTTCACACATTTTCTTTTTCTTTTTTTCTTTTTTTCTTCTTTTTTTTTGAGATGGAGTCTCGCTCTGTCACCCAGGCTGGAGTGCACTGGTGTGATCTCGGCTCACTGCAAGCTCCGCCTCCCAGGTTCACACCACTCTCCTGCCTCAGCCTCCCGAGTAGCTGGGACTACAGGCACCCACCACCACACCCGGCTAATTTTTTTTCTTTTGTATTTTTTTGTATTTTTAGTAGGGACGGGGTTTCACCGTGTTAGCCAGGATGGTCTCCATCTCCTGACCTCGTGATCCGCCCACCTCAGCCTCCCAAAATGCTGGGATTACAGATGTGAGCTACCAAGCCTGGCCTGTCTTCACACATTTTCATTTAAATCTTTTTATATTTTATATTTTATAATTTATCTGTTGATTCAGCTCACCTTTGTGCTCCCCAGTCTAATCAAACTATTGATTCCACTTATGTCTGCTTTACCCCAGCCCTGTCCAGAGCGTGGGTCTGGCCCTGGGGAGTGGTGGGTGAGTGAGCTAAGAAGGCTGTTGGAGAGGTTTTAAAAATAATCTCTGACTGGGCCTGTAATCCCAGCAGTTTGGGAGACTGAGGTAGGAGGATCGCTTGAGGCCAAGAGTTTGAGACCAGCCTGGGCAACAACACAGTGAGACCCCATTTCCACAATAATAATAATAATCTCTGTTCTAGGGCTTATGATTTAATTAGGAAGATGAGACCAACACTCGTGAAAAGCTAAAGGTCAAGAGATCATAGAATTTAATTAAATCCCAGTTGTAAAATGTCTCTACTTCCCCAGACAAATAGAAAGGAAAGGAAAAGGAGAGCAAGAACCTGGCGATGGCAGAAGTCTGTTCTGTATCCTCTTCAAGACAATCCATTTTACATCTCCTTAGGATGTGTCAATATTAGAACTAACGTCTCTGCCAATACATCACTGTTTTGGCAACAGCTGTGGTGCTGGAAGTGACCATATGATCATCAGTGAGGCGGGCCACAGCGGTTCTCAGCATTTCACCGTGCTATCGTAACTGGGTCATAATGACATGTTACAGCGCTCATATAAGATACGGATCTAGAACATTTCAAGTGTTGTTTGGCAGCCATCGTGGAACTAATAAAAGTTAAACCGATGACATGATTACCTGAGATCGATCTGCCTCAGTGAATTTACTTCACGACCTTTTCATGTGTATGTAGGAACTATTTGGTCAGGCGCGGTGGCTCACGCCTGTAATCCCAGCACTTAGGGAGACTGAGGCGGGCAGATCACGAGGTCAGGAGATGGAGACCATCCTGGCTAACTCGGTGAAACCCCATCTTTACTAAAAATACAAACAATTAGCCGGGTGAGGTGGCGGGCACCTGTAGTCCCAGCTACTCGGGAGGCTGAGGCAGGAGAATGGCATGAACCCGGGAGGCGGAGCTTGCAGTGAGCTGAGATCTCACCACTGCGTTCCAGCCTGGGCAACAGAGCGAGACCTTGTCTCAAAAAAAAAAAAAAGGAAGTATCTGCTTAATAGGATCATGGGCAGCCTGCACTGGTTTGGCCAATCCCAGAGAAAGGGAAAAAGTGTGTCTTAGCACCCAGTTTCATTGGCATTGCCAACTTACCATTTCCTTCTGCAAACTTCCCTTTTTTATTTCCTGCTGTCCCCAGTAAATTTATCCTTGACCATACCTGGAGCCATTAACTGAAATCGGGCCTTAGAGATCTTACACACCCCTGAGAATTTCTCCTCAGCTGTGGAATAAGCGTGTTATTCCCAAATTGTGCCGTTCTTCAGAACCACCTGGGGAGCTTTCAAACAAGATCCCTAAGCCTGTCCTCAGAGATTCTGATTCAGGAATTCTTGGGTGAAGCCTTGAGGAACCTATTTTAATAGCTCCCCAGAGGCTTCTAAGGCATCACGAGGTGTGGCAGTTACATTGCAACACCTAGTGTGATTCTCAAGTCATAAACAGAGTTAAGAGGTGGTCAGAAACTGACAGCAAACTTGCAGCAATGCCCTCGTTCGGTGAGGAGTGGTTCCCAATGCAGATGGCCTCATTTATTAATGTGCCCCCACCCCATTTTCTCTGTACTTACGGTCCACAATCATGCCAAGAATTGTGCTTGCCTATAGCCCTTTTTATGTTTACAACTCAGAACACATCTTGATTCATTAAAAGTTATCGACAGTTATTAAAATTATTGACAGTGTTGGCCAGGCATGGTGGCTCACGCCTGTAATACAAGCACTTTGGAAGACTGAGGCAGGCAGATCACCTGAGGTCAGGAGTTCGAGACCAGCCTGGTGGTCAGGCTGGTCAGGAGTGCAAGGCCAACATGATGAAACCCCGTCTCTACTAAAAATAGTAAATTTGCTGGGTGTGGTGGCGCATGCCTGTAATGCCAGCTACTAGGGAGGCTGAGGCAGGAGAATCTCTTGAACCTGGGAGGTGGAGGTTGCAGTGAGCAGAGATTGCACCACTGCACTCCACTCTAGGTGACAGAGCAAGACTCCGTCTCAAAAGAAAAAAAAATACGTATACATATATATCTCGAAAGTGTTTTTTGCTTTAAAATAGAAGGTGTAAGAAGTTAAATGTAGAGCATTGGTTATAAAGAGGACTTGATACACAAATTCCATCTCCAGGCCTATATCGGTTTCAACTCCTCCCACCTCTAACTAGTCTTCCTCAGTGCCATACAACCTGTTTTCTTGGGCCTCCTTCATTTCAGGTCACATCTCTGCCAACCCTGCCACAACACAGAGGAGCAGTTGAGGCCCTCAGTCACTGTCCTAAGTAACGGGACATTGCGCTTACTTGCCAAGACCTTAGCTAGCCTCAGGCAAAATTGTGGAGAAACATCCCTTTCCTTTCATAGGTTGCTGCCAGATACTTAGGTATTTAAATCTGGGTAAGCAATAAGTGATAAAAGAAGCATAGGCAGGGCGCAGTGGTTCACACCTGTAATCCCAGCACTTTGGGAGACCAAGGCCGGCGGATCACGAGGTCAGGAGATGGAGACCATCCTGGCTAACACGGTGAAACCCCATCTCTACCAAAAATACAAAAAATTAGCCGGGCGTGGTGGCGGGCGCCCGTACTCCCAGCTACTCGGGAGTCTGAGCAGGAGAATGGTATGAACCTGGGAGGCGGAGTTTGCAGTGAACTGAGATCGCGCCACTGCACTTCAGCCTGGACAACACAGCAAGACTCTGTCTCAGAAAAAAAAAAAGAAGAAGAAGTGTAAAGTGGTTTTGAAAATTCTAGCCCCAGCAACTGTCCCCTAATGTTATGGACTGTGATGATGGATTCCCACATAGTTGGCATTGATTGAGGATGATTTGCAAACCTACTTTAAGCATTTTCTCACAACTTCTTAGCTCACCTGGGTAACTCCATGTCTCCATTTGCATGTAACTTAAGGTGATGGCACCATGTGATGGGGAAGACTATATATAGATAAGCAGATTCCCCATGGATCAAACAATCCAGTTATGCACTGTATAGATTATAAGCATAAACAAAATGTACTTTAAGTGGATTGCTCTAGTAAAGTAACATGTCTTCTTTTTTCCTCCTTATATTTGATCATCACCTCTTGTCTTGGCATTTGCTACCAGAATCTGGAGATGCTCTTAGGTGGACACAGAGTCTTACATGCCATTGGTACACATACCGCGCATGTGACTTGCAGAGGAAGGACATGAAAAGCTTAGACCCAGAAGCTGGGAAATCACCTTGTTAGTGTCAGTGTAACAGCCTCTGGCTCATTGATGCTGCTGTGTTGCCGAGGAAAAGCCTCAGATAAAAGGATTTTGTTTGAAGTAAAACATGACAAACTGGATTCCTTGTAAACATAGGAATAGTTGAAGAAGGTCAGACTCAGGTCACTGATGATGCAAATGAGAAGAAAGTTCCAGGAAATCAAGTTAAAGGCTTGAGATTTCTAGAGAGCTCCAGTGGCCCAGGATGGGTGCTGTTGTTCTTAGAACAATGAGATGGCAAATGTATTCAAAGTGAAAATTCAAGTGGGAGAATGGTTTTAACAATTTGAATGTAACCTCCTCAAGCCAATCGTCAGATGGCGGGTGGAGAGCTGTCTCTTGTGCAAGTGGGCGGGGAGTTTTCAGGTCCCTGCCCCAGGGCCTCTGCACACCACTGCTGGGACAGACGAAATTCTCCAGGGCGTTTGTCAGCTCCTCACCATTCCCCCAGCTTCGAACACTCTGAGGTCAGTGTGTCCTTGGGGATGCGTTGTTTACAATAATGTAACAGTCACACGAAGATGGACTTCATGTTTAATACAGATTCATAAAGCGTTTTTAACGACTTACTTTAATTCAGCAATTCTTAACTGCAAAGGAGGTCAGTGCCAAGGGTGGAAATCAGTGTTAACCATGTTTGATTTTTGCCTCTGAGGCCCCTTTGACAATGTAAAAGTCTGTGGTTTCCAGCCTGGCTGATGGTTTTTTTTTTTTTTTTTTCTTTTCTTTTCTTTTTTTTTTTTTTTTTTGAGACGGAGCCTTGCTCTGTCACGCAGGCTGGAGACAATCTTGTCTCACTGCAAGCTCCGCCTCCCAGGTTCACGCCATTCTCCTGCCTCAGCCTCCTGAGTAGCTGGGACTACAGGTGCCCGCCACTGTGCCCAGCTAAATTTTTTGTATATTTAGTAGAGACAGGGTTTAACCGTGTTAGCCATGGCTACATGGTTTTGTTTTGTTTTGTTTTGAGACGGAGTCTTGCTCTGTCGCCCAGCTGGAGTGCAGTGGCATGACCTCGGCTCACTGCAAGCTCCGCCTCTCGGGTTCACGCCATTCTCCTGCCTCAGCCGCCCAAGTAGTTGGGACTACAGGTGCCCGCCACCACGCCCGGCTAATTTTTTAGTAGAGACGGGGTTTCACCATGTTAGCCAGGATGGTCTCGATCTCCTGACCTCGTGATCCACCCACCTCAGCCTCCCAAAGTGCTGGGATTACAGGCGTGAGCCACCGCGCCCGGCTTGTGTGAGTTCTTAAGCCATGGCTAGGATCCTAATGAAGGTTTCCATGAAAGTAATGTTGAAACTCTGAAGGAACCAACTGGCCACAGTTATTTTTAAATTTCCTGCCTGTTTGTTTCTTTGTTGCCAGCCACAGGAATGGGAACTGTGTTTTTCTGTAGCCACAGCAGAACAGGTTCCCCTGTTGAGCAGTGAAGACTCCCGAGGAAGGGGTTGAAACCGGAGAAGCCATAAGGGATGCTATTTGCCTTCTAAACAGAAGGTTGATTATCAAGAGATCATGCTTGTTTGTTTGAAATAAATGAACTGATTTCTCCCCTGGGTGTTTCTCTTGGTAAAACATTTTAAAGGCTTTTAAAATGGGGGAGAAATTACAACCAACTCCACACTATCTTAATAAGATGCTAAGCTCAGATAGTAAACACACACAGAAAAAAAGTAAGCTACTGCATGTGATCCATTTAGGAAAGACTTTATATTAGAGAATAACAGAGTTAGCTTGTAGGTGCAATCACCTGGACTGGTGAGCTGCTGTAGACAGATATTTATGAAGTTTTCTGCTCCACTGGCTTTCATTGCAAGGACTCAAAGAAGTAGGACACAAAGGACTTTCGACTCAAGTAGCTTCCCATGTCTACCTCTGCAGTGATCCAGGTGTGCCGAGAATTCCCGAGGGTCTCCACCACGTCCACAGTGCGGCACCGTCAGCCTCACCTCTCACAGGTGTCTCCCCTGGTACAGGTGTCTCCTGCACAGTTAAGCCAGTCTGTTAAAGACTGTTACCACTTTGATCATGACTATGGTCGTTTCCGATTTTCATTTCCTGCTAATTTTTTGAGTTCAGACCCACCTCTTTTGGAGACCTTTCCAGCCTGTCCTGAAATTGAGCGGTCTCTCCCTTTTTGGCCACTTCCTGTGGCTTTCCTAATTGGCACTATAGCTTTGGTCACCAAATTATATCCAATACTTACTGCCTTGTATTGTTTTCTTTCTTTCTTTCTTTTTTTTTTTTTTTTTTTTTTTTGAGATAGAGTCTTGCTTTGTTGCCCAGGCTGGAGTGCAGTGGCACACAATTTTGGCTTACTGCAACCTCTACCTCCCAAGTTCAAGCAATTCTCATGTCTCAGCCTCCCAAGTAGCTGGGATTACAGGCACACACCCCTGCACCCGGCTAATTTTTGCATTTTTAGTGGAGATGGGGTTTCGCCATGTTGGCCAGGCTGGTCCCAAACTCCTGATCTTAGGTGATCTGCTTGCCTTGGCCTCCCAAAGTGCTGGGATTACAGGTGTGAGCCACCTTGCCCGGCTTGCCTTGTATTGTTTTCTAATTACTTGGTATGTCTTAGCCATAGTCTCCCTACTGAAGTGTTAACTTCTTGAGAACAGGAGTATTGGCCATCTCGCCCTGTCCTAGACACATAATCTGCAAAATTACAAACTCTTTGAGGACAAGGGCTCCTCTTTCTCATTCACTGCAGTATCCTAGCTCCCAGCATGGTGCCTAGCACAGTGTTAGAGCTCAATAAATATGTGTTGAATGATTGATCAATTGTTGGCACTTAGGGAATACTTGGGCATTGATCATAAGTTTTGAGGGAGAGGGTAATCCTTGTCTTTGGCAAACTACCATCCTGGTGACATGGTGATGCACCTTCCATATGACAGAGGACACTGCAGAATCCCGTAGTAACATTGGGTGTGTTTATATAGTTGGACTTGTTATGTTATTGAATGGTATCATTTTCCAATAAAAAGTTGTGGAAATGTGAGAAATAATCTAGATTGAACTAATTCTAAGAGACATACTTAGCTTTACTCCATATGCAAAAATTAAATCAAAATGGATCAATCACCTAAATATAGGAGGAGCTAAGACTATATGTAGGGGTAAATCTTCATGATCCTGGATTTGGCAATGATTTCTTGGACATGACATCAAAAGCTTGAGCAACAGAGGAAAAAAATAGGTAAATTGGACTTCATCAAAATTTTAAAATGTATGCATCAAAGGACATTATCAAGAAACCAAAAAGACAATCCACGGAATGAGATAAATATTTGTAAGCTACATATCTGATAAGGGTCTAGTAACCAGAATATATAAAGAATTTTTGCCTGGGTGCAGTGGCTCATGCCTTTAAACCCAGCATTTTGGGAGGCTGAGATGGAAGGATCTCTTGAGACCAGGAGTTTGAGACCAGCCTTCATAACAAGTGAGACTCCCATCTCTTACAAAACAATTTATTTTTTAATTATCCAGGCCTGGTGGCATGCACCTGTAGTTCTAGCTACTTGGGGGGCTGAGGCAGGAGGATCACTTGAGTCCAAGAATTCAAGGCTGCAGTGAGCTATGACTGTGCCACCACACTGCAGCCTGGACGATAGAGCAAGACCCTGTCTCTAAAAGAATAAAAATCTACAACTCAACAACAAAAAGGCAAATAATTTAAAAATGGACAAAGGGACCAGGCACAGTGGCTCACGCCTGTAATTCCAACACTGGGAGGCTAAGTCAGGCAGATCATGAGGTCAGGAGATCAAGACCATCCTGGCCAACATGGTGAAACCATGCCTCTACTAAAAATACAAAAATTAGCTGGGCGTGGTCGCATGTGCCTGTGATCTCAGCTACTTGGGAGGCTGAGGCAGGAGAATTGTTTGAACCAGGGAGTCAGAGGTTGCAGTGAGCTGATTGTGCACTACTGCATTCCAGCCTGGCAACAGAGTGAGACTCCATCTCAAAAAAAAAAAAAAAAAAAAAATGGACAAAGGACTTGCTTAGACATTTCTCCAGAGAATATGCAAATAGCCAATAAGCACATGAAAAGATGTTCAACATCTGTTGTCATTAGGGCAACACAAATCAAAACCACAGTGGGGTGCCACTTCACATCCACTAGAATTGCTATAATTAACACACACACAGAAAATAACAAGTGTTGGAAAGGATGTCAAGAAATTGGAACCGTCATGCATTGCTGCTGGAAATGCAGAATGGTGTAGCCACTGTGAAAACAGTTTGGAAGTTTCTCAAAAGCTGAAACATAGTACTACCAAATGAGCCAGCAATCCCAAAGTCACCGAAAGCAGAGGATCAAATACATCTCACATTAATGTTGATAGCAGCACTATTCACAATAGCCAAAGGGTGGAAACAAGCCAGTGTTCATCAGTAGATGAATATGGATAAACGAAATCTCGTATATCCTTGCCAGGGAATATTACTCAGCCATCAAAAGGAACGAAGTTCTGATACTTGCCACAGCGTGGATGAACCTTGAAAACAGTATGCTAAGTGGCAAGCCAAACATGAAAGGCCACATATTGTATGATTTCAAGCATATGAAATGTCCAGAATAGGCAAATATATAGAGACAAAAAGCAAATTGGTAGTTGTCAGGTGTTGGAGGGAAGAAGGAATGAGGAGTGACCACCTGGTGGGTACAGGATTTCCTTTTGAACTGATGAAAATGCCTTTCAACTAGAGGGGCAGTTACGCAATGCTGTAAATATACTAACACCACTGAGTTGCACACTTTAAAATGATTACTCTTATGTTATGTGAATTTCACCTCAATTAAAAACACACAGGTTAAAAAAAAAAGACAGGCCAGCCCAGTGGCTCAAGCTGTAATCCCAGCACTTCGTTTTCTGTTGGTTGGTTGGTTGGTTGGTTGTTTTTTATATTTTTTATTTTTTATTTTTTTTGAGACAAGAGTCTCACTCTGTCACCCAGGCTGGAGTGCAGTGGCGCAATCTAGGCTCACCACAACCTCTGCCTCCCAGGTTCAAGCGATTCTCCTGCCTCACTCAGCCTCCCGAGTAGCTGGGATTACAGGCGCCTGCCACCATGCCTGCCTAATTTTTGTGTTTTTAGTAGAGACAGCGTTTTTCCATGTTGACCAGGCTGGTCTTGAACTCCTGATCTCAGATGACCTGCCCACTTCAGCCTCCCAAAGTGCTGGGATTACAGGTGTGAGCCACCCCGCCCAGCCTAATATCAGCACTTTGGAAGCCGGAGGCAGGTGGATCACTTGAGTCCAGGAGTTCAAGACCAGCCTGGCCAACATGGCAAAACCCCACCTCTGCAAAATGTATAAAAAATTAGCCGGACATGATAGCATGCACCTGTGGTCCCAGCTACTCAGGAGCCTGAGGCGGGAGGATCACCTGAGCCAGGGAGGTTGAGGATACAGTGAGCCCACTGCACACTAGTCTGGGTAACAGAGTGAGACCTTGTCTCAAAAAAAAAAAAAAAAAAAAAGAATAGGCATTTAACAACGTTTGTACTCATCATCAGGAAAAAATAGCTTTCTTAAATTTCTGCTTATGGAAAAATAGATTGAAATAATTTATAAATACTGCAGTTTTACCACATATCCTTTATTGATAAACTAGAGATTTAAGGATGGCGACAGAAGAGCAGATGTAGTGAAAGGCTTTGTACTTAATGTGAATGCCATTATGAGTGAAGTTCAGCTGAGCCCTGTTTTAAATAGTCACTTGCTTAGATATTGAGCATGATTGTGTGAGGCTTCAGTCTGTGTGTCTGGCCACGGGGCTGTGTCACCAAGCTGCAGGACAGCAGGGCTCTGCTGCCATCCAAGCCTCTGGTTCCTCCAGAGGTCCCTTGGCTGAGAAGAGCTCCCTGGGTTGAAGGTCTGGACGTCACCTGGGTTCTGCAGGTCTCATCAGACTCCACTAAGAAGGAGAACAACCTTGTCCGAGGACAAATGGCCTTGCCCTGGGTTAAGAGTAAAAAATTCCCATTTCACCAGCTCCAGGTGACTGGGCAGGAATAGCTGATTCCTGCCCAGAATGGAGGGCCCAGTTACGAGGTTCATCAAAGCTGGGGTCAGCTCACGGACACGAAGTATTCACCCGGAAGGAGAAAGCTGTGGCACTGGAGGAAAGTAACCATCCCGCCTTAACCCATTCATTACCTCTATACCCACACACCATAGATTTTCAGAACGGCCTAGCAAGCAGGAAGCCAGTGGAAGGTGATCCCAGGCCACCAACACCACCAACAAAGTGTGGTTTAATATGACAGTTGGACACGCTTGTTGTAAGATTTTTTCATTTTTAAGACTGAAAAGTGCAACGAAGGAAGATAAAACCTTTCCATTGGGCGGGCGCGGTGGCTCAAGCCTGTAATCCCAGCACTTTGGGAGGCCGAGGCGGGCGGATCACGAGATCAGGAGATCCAGACCATCCTGGCTAACACAGTAAAACCCCTTCTCTACTAAAAATACAAAACAAAATTAGCCGGGCGAGGTGGCGGGCACCTGTAGTCCCAGCTACTCAGGAGGCTGAGGCAGGAGAATGGCGTGAACCCAGGAGGTGGAGCTTGCAGTGAGCGGAGATCTGGCCACTGCACTCCAGCCTGGGCGACAGAGCGAGACTCCGTCTCAAAAAAAAAAAAAAACCTTTCCATTGTCCCATCCCCCAGAGGTAAGCACTACAAACATTCGGTGATATCCTGCCAGTGTCATAGAAACAGATATAATCATTTTAATTAAATTAGGATCTCAGTATAGCTACTCATTTCAAACCTGCTTTTTAAACTTATTAGAAACATTTTTCATTTCAGTTAACAATGCTTCTACAACCTGGTTTTTAATGGCTACGTAGTATTCATCATATGAGTATTCCATTACTCATTTCCTAACTTCCTATTGTAGTCATTTAAATTTTTTGCTATTATAAATAATACTGCATATACATGTGGCTTTTTACAGCTCTCTGGCTTTCTTTTTCTTTTTTTTTTTTTTTTTTTTGAGACGGAGTTTCGCTCTGTCACCCAGGCTGGAGTACAGTGGCGCGATCTCAGTTCACTGCAAGCTCCGTCGCCTCCCAGGTTCATGCCATTCTCCTGCCTCAGCCTCCCGAGTAGCTGGGACTACAGGCGCCCGCCACCTCGCCCGGCTAGTTTTTTGTATTTTTAGTAGAGATGGGGTTTCACCATGTTAGCCAGAATGGTCTCGATCTCCTGACCTCGTGATCCGCCTGCCTCGGCCTCCCAAAGTGTTGGGATTACAGGCGTGAGCCACCGCGCTGGGCCAACTTTCTGGTTTTTTTTCATCTGAGGATAAGTCCCTATCAGAACTTCTTTTTGAGACAGAGTCTCACTCTGCCACCCAGGCTGGAGTGCAGTGGCCTGATCTTGGCTCACTACAACCTCTACTGCACGGGCCCAAGCCTCCCAGACTCAAGCGATTCTCCCACCATGCCTGGTTAATTTTGTAAATTTGTTTAGTAGAGACGGGGTTTTGCCATGTTGGCCAGGCTGGTCTCAAACTCCTTACCTCAGGTGATCCGCCCCGCTTGGCCTCCCAAAGTGCTGGGATTACAGGCGTGAGCCACGGCGCCGGGCCTAAATCTTTTATAGTCAGAAAAAAAAGTTTTGTTTATAGTCTACCAACTTTCATCTCTTCAATTTCTTGATTATTAGTATTTTTTCCATAACTCTTTTTGCACAGTGTTATCAAAGAAACAAGCTTCTGAGTGAATTTAGAAAACTATCTGTCCACCAGGCGCCGTGGCTCACGCCTGTAATCGCAGCACTTTGGGAGGCTGAGAGGCAGGTGGATTGCTCAAGCCTGGGAGTTCAAGGCGAGCCCAGGCAACATGGCAAAGCCCTACCTCTACAAAAAATACAAAAATTACCTTGGCATGGTGGTGTGTACCTGTAGTCCCAACTACTTGGGCGGTTGGGGGGCTGGTGTGCTGAGGTGGGAAGATTGCTGGAGTCAGGAAGTGGAGGCTGCAGGGAGCCAAGATCGTGCCACTGCACTCTCCTTTGGGTGACAGAGAGAGGTGAGACCTTGTCTCACAAAAAAAAAAAAGAAAGAAAAGAAGAAATGAAGCTGATACGCAGTCTTTTTTTTCAAAACAGGCCCACATGGAAAAAGGCAAAACTAAAAGATCACTACTAAAAAAGGCAAACATTGATCCAGTGTTTTGGGATCAGACGGTGAGCTAGTGTAGTTACATAGAATTGGAGAGAGAGAGGGTTAGTGAATTAACCAGACAGTGCTGTTATGAACATTATAACTTAAATAAATAAATTAGGTTTCCTTCAACAACATATTCCAGCAGACAATTTCCGATAGCAGAGATATAATGATTAAATACAGTCTTCTAAAGTTAACATGTAAAGCCAGGCATGATGGCTTAACGCCTATAGTCCCAGTTACTCTGGAGGCTGAGGCAGGAGGATCACTTGAGCCCAGGAGTTTGAATCTAGACTGGGCAACATAGTGAGACACCATCTCTAAAATAAAATTAAGTAATAACATCTTAGGTTCTCTTTAGCAGCACTTTGTGCACTATTAAACTCTTTTTAATTTTAAAAGGTTAATTTATAAAACGTGTTCATTATATTCATATTCTTGGGTTAGTGTTACATTCTCCAAGACATAACTAAGACATAACTGTGGAACCTTTGTAGTTAATGGCAGTATGTCACCAGAGTGCCTCTTTTCCTATCGAACAAACTAGACAGAAGTTCAATTCTGCAGTGACAAGACACAGAGTAGGACACAGTTCACCTGAACCTGACCTTCACTCCACCCTGCTCATTCTCTGTATTCTTTGTGCCTTCACAGTAATCAGTATTTAACTGTTCTCCAGTCTTCTCTTCTCTTTATTAAAAAAAAGCAAATGCTGAGCCAGTTCCTCAAATATGTATGAGTTATGTTTGTATTTGCAACATAACTGTAGTGGCTTGCTGACATTTGTCATGTTGAGAATTATATACTTTGAATATAATTTTGACAGATGTTAAATGCCTTCATGAATTTAAGGATATTTTCTCTTGTTCAGCAATATTTATATCATAAAGTAGGATGTTTACAATAAAATATGGATGCTGAATCACAAGCTAAAAGCAGCTAAGTAGTTTAACATATCTTAAATAGGGCCGGGCACGGTGGGTGGCTCATGCCTGTAATCCCAGCACTTTGGGAGGCTGAGGCAGGCAGATCAGAAATTTGAGACCAGCCTGGCCAACATGGTGAAACCCCATCTCTACTAAAAATACGAAGAATTAGCTGTGCACGGTGACGCACACCTGTAATCCCAGCTACTCGGGATGCTGAGGCAGGAGAATTGTTTGAACCTGGGAGGCAGAGGTTGCAGTGAGCCGGGATCACACCACTGCACTCCAGCCTGGGCAACAGAGCGAGACTGTGTCTCAAAAAAAAAAAAAGAAAAAAGAAAAGAAAAGTTAAATGAACACACCTTTTAACATTTTTGGAAATTAAGCCTCAAACTAATGAGCCCCAGGATCCCAAGGCCATATCCCCATGTGTCCCCAGCCACAGAGGCAGTCCGTCCCTCTGAGGCTGCTTTTGAAAGAAAGTATCATTTCTCTAGCCCAGAAGCACTATGAGGACTTCACCACTCTGTTGTCTTAGGGAAAGTATAAAGCCATTTTTGAATGCCTTCCGTGATATCTGTTAACTGCCCTGTCTTAAACATAAATGTTCTCTTTTTCTACAATGAGAAATTATTCAAATATTTTACTAGCTTTATACAATAACACAAGGGTATAATAGGGTCGCTGTCCAGCCCTCAGCAAGTTCTAGCCTTCAGTTTGCTATCAGCTGACACACCCATAGTTATTACAGCTTGACCATGTGTAATCCAGAATTCCGACATTCAGAAGGTACCAGAATCCTAAATGTTCTGAGCGCTCACATGACACTCAAAGGAAATACTCATTGGAGTATTTCAAATTTCAGATTTTTGGATTAGGGATGCTCAACCTACATATAAAAAAAAAATCTAATATCTGAAATACTTCTGGCCCCAGGCATTTCAGATAACGGATATTCAGTCTGTACTACTTTTGCATATAGTTTAAGTACTGCTTTTAAATTTTCAGCAGTGGACTGACAATGGCATGGTTTACAAAATGCCCCACTTATCCTTGTCCTCAGGCAAGTGTGCACCTGTCTGTCTGGTGCTCCCTGAGGCCTTCTCTCTCCCGCTCTCTCTCTCCCTCCCCTCACTCTTCACTGTCTTTCCCTCCCCCGTATGCGTCCCTTTTTCCCTCTCTGTTCCTTTTTCCTATCTTTTGTCATATATCTCTACCCTTTACTGGTCATGAAACTAAAATGTCACTATCATTATTATGATTTGCTTTATTTATTGAATTGAATCATATGGCACGTGCTGTTTTTTCCCTTTGGTCAATGACCTTAACAATGAACAATGATGTATATTCATGTCTTCATACATTTCTTTCACACATAGTATACAGATAGATGACAGATAGATGACAGGCGGGCAGATTGGTGGTTGGGTGGGTGGATGGATGGATGGATGGATGGATGGATGGATGGATGGATAATACAAGAGATAGATAGATAGATAGATAGATAGATAGATAAATAAAGATAAGATAAGATGAAATGACAAGCAGCTGGTGTCCAACCCACCCCTGCAGTGAGGGCAGATATTTACGGTTCTTGTAGGGGTAACACTGCAGATTGCAAATTGGGAGAATTACTGAACATGTGCATTGCTTGTTATCCTCTCACTGGTCATAATTAAGAATTCTTCAGGCATGAAAGGGTGGGCTCGTGATGGACACTCTGGGGTGGCCTGTAAGTGCCAGGAAGCAGTCTGTTGTTGTGTGGGAGCAGCATTTGCTGGGAAAAGGAGGCATATGTCCTGCCAGAAGCCCACGGAATGAAAGAGGCCACTGCCTTTGGCAGGATGTCCCCGAGGCCGTGGGCCCAGGTTGAATTTGGTCTTTGCCAAGTTATATGGTAGTGGGTTATACTCAGGCACAGCAGAAACCAGGAAGGGGCCAGGCGGCCTCTGGGAGACTGGTGGGGCTCTCCTCTGGAAGATGCTTTCTCTTTTGCAGGCTTCTCTGTCATAGGAAGGAAAGCCGCTTACGTTTCCTAGTCCATTCATTATCAATGACATGAATTATGTATGACTTTCTGAGGATAATTGTGTTCTTGGATGCCAGAAAAGTTGCTTTCTAAATTACTCACGGAGTAGAACCAGGACAAACATGGTCTAAACACCAAAATATAACTCCTACTTGTAGACACAAACCCAAGTCCCATCACCTCAAAGTTGCTAACAAATAATTGATAGGAATTTTCAATTTAATTCACCTAGGCTTTTGGCATGGAGGTGAAAGTATACAACAAAGTAGGTAGAAGACAGAGTGAGAGAAGACGCTTCCTGGAGAAGTTTGTTCATCCACTGCTCCTGAAACAAATATTTACTCAACTCTTAGCATGTGTCAAGGGCCATACTAAGTGCTTGATAAACATCAGGAACAAAACGAAAAGATCTCTGCCCTGGGGAGGCTTATAGTATAGCGGGTGATACAGAGAATGAATAAAACATCATAAATCAATAAATCACAGTGTGGGCGGGGCAGAGTGGCTCACGTCTGTAATAACAACACTTTGGGAGGCCAAGGCAGGTGGATCACCTGAGGTCAGGAGTTCAAGACCAGCCTAGCCAACATGGTGAAACCCTGTCTCTACTGAAAATACAAAAATTAATCAGGTGTGGGACGCCTGAAGTCCCAGCAACTAGGCAGGCTGAGACAGGAGAATCGCTTGAACCCGGGAGGCGGACCTTGCAGGTCATTGTAGGAGCTCTTAACAAATAAGATCCTGTGGGAGGATTTTGAGTAGAGGAAGGGCCCTAGCTGACCTCCACTGTGAAAACAGCACTCTGACCACTGTATCAGAAGATGCCATAGAGAGGCAAGGAGAGCAGGCTACTGCTGTAACCTCGGTGAGAGGTGTGGATGGCTGGAACCATGGAAGTAGTGAGATTCAAATTTGGATCCAGTTTGAAAGTAGGGCCATGCTGATGTAATGGATGTGGCTCGTGATAGCAAGGGAAGCACCAGGGATGACTTTGTGGTTTATTCTGAGCCATTGGGAAGACAAACCTGCCCTTCCCTGTGGTCTGAAGGCTGCAGGTGGAGCAGGTCCAGGGGTCAGGAGTTCGAGCCTGGCCATGCTGAGTTTCCGATGTGCATTAGACGCCCGAGTAGGGACCTCCTCCACCATCTGTAAGGAAGTGGTAATAGCAATAATCAGTATAATAATCAAGCATAATCATGGCAAAAATCACTGCAGTACCTAGCTGTCATATGTGTAGTTTTAGCTTTTTCAAATATGAACTTGGTTACCTTTTTCCCTGAAAGTTGAGGGACATTTTTCTTCTGGTAGGAAGACCACTTGCCAAGAAAATGTCATTTTCTTGATATGTAGAGTCAAGTTAGCAAAAAGCGATAAAGAGCATGCTCCTTACGAACTTCCCCTGAAAATCCTTTTGCTAGCCACTTATTTTGTTGTTTGGCCCTAAAAGACTGATGAGAGGGTAAGAACCGAAACTATTCTGTTTACGGAGTTCCGTAGGTCATGGACGGTCCCGGGAAATGTTGTCAGGTCCTTACTAGACTGCCTGAACTGGTTGGAAGGAAGTCATCCACTGGCGCTTTGCTCTTCGTGGTTTCTTGCTTTTGCCTTGGTGATGTGGTTGAATTCCACCCCACTGTCGCCTTACACCCAGGCGTCCTTCTTGATTTTGAAACACACTCATCACAAGACTCTTGAGACCGGTCTGGTTGCAGGCAGTGGCTCACCCTCTAGTCCACATCCCTGACCTCTGCACTCATGGTCCTGAATCAGAGCTCTGGGATTCTCTTCATCCAAACCCCCAGTGACTTCCCATCCATCCACAGATTCCAAAACTGGTCACTGCATGTTTCTATACCAGGTGTAATTCTAGCTACTGTGGATTAAAAGCTCCTCATGAGGCCGGGCGCAGTGGCTCACACCTGTAATCCCAGCACTTTGGGAGGCCGAGGCGGGCGGATCACGAGGTCAGGAGATCGAGACCATCCTGGCTAACATGGCGAAACCCCGTCTCTACTAAAAATACAAAAAATTATCCGGGCGCGGTTGTGGGCGCCTGTGGTCCCAGCTACTCGGGAGACTGAGGCCGGAGAATGGCGTGAACCCGGGAGGCGGAGCTTGCAGTGAGCCGAGGTCATGCCACTGCACTCCAGCCTGGGCGACAGGAAAAAAAAAATCCTCATGAAGCTGAGTCTCTGTTAGGAGAAACAAACCAATAAGAAAATCAGCACACAGTGTGGTGATGGCTGACGCGTGGGTGGGAACGAAGAATAAAGCGGAGTAGGGACTGCAGGGTGGCGGGGAGTTGCTGTTTTCTCCGGGGCTGCGGAGGACGAGGCATCTGAGCAGAGGCCGGAAGGAGGGACGGGCACGGCAGTGGCCCAGGGAGTTCGAGGGGCACCCGGGCTGTGTGTCTGGAGAAGAGGGAGCCAGGCTGGGTGGGGAGGGGAATCAGAGGGAGCCAGGCTGGGTGGGGAGGGGAATGAGAGAGGGAGCCAGGGAACCGGGGGGCGGTCAGATGACGAGCGGCTTTAGGTTTCACTCGGAGATGGAAAGTACTGGATTGTTCTTGTTTTGTTTTCATAATATATTCTTTTATTGTGATAAAATATACATAACATAAATTTTACCATCTTAGTCATTATTCAGTGCACGTTCTGTGGCATAGACCATTCACCCTGTTGTGCAACCATCACCAAGATCCATCTCCAGAACTGGCTCATCTTCCTGAAATGAAACTTTGTGCCCATGAGACAGCTCCCAACTCCTTCCTCCCCACAGCCCCTGGCAACCACCCTTCTACTTCCTGTCTCTATGAATTTGACTTATGTAAGTGGAATCATCCAGTGTTCGTCCTTCTGCGACAGGCTTGTGTCACTCAGCACAAAGTCCTCAAGCTTCATCAATGCCATAGCATGTGTCAGAGCTGCCTTCCTTTGTAAGGATGAATGATACTCCATTGCGTGTCTAGACTGCATTTCCATTATCCATCCTTCCACCCATGGACACTTAGATTGTAGCACTGGATTGCTTGGAGTTTTTTGTTACCAGTTTTTATATATTATCTTTATTAGTATTTGTATATATTTAAGGAGGACAAGTGCAATTTGAATGGAACATGGAGATATTCTGTAGTGGTGAAGTGCAGGTGCAGTTTGGATGGAACATAGAGATACTGTGTAGTGGTGAAGTGCAGGTGCAGTTTGAGCGGAACATGGAGATATTCTGTAGTGGTGAAGTACACGTGCAATTTGAGTAGAACATGGAGATACTGTGTAGTGGTGAAGTACAGGTGCAATTTGGGTGGAACATGGAGATACTGTGTAGTGGTGAAGTACACGTGCAATTTGAATGGAACATGGAGATATTCTGTAGTGGTGAAGTACACGTGCAATATGAGTAGAACATGGAGATACTATGTAGTGGTGAAGTACAGGTGCAATTTGAGCGGAACATGGAGATACTGTGTAGTGGTGAAGTACAGGTGCAATTTGAGCGGAACATGGAGATACTGTGTAGTGGTGAAGTACAGGTGCAGTTTGGGTGGAACATGGAGATATTGTGTAGTGGTGAAGTCTGAGTTTTTAGTATATCCACCACCCAAATAATGTACATTGTACCCATTAAGTAATTTTTCATCATCTACCTCCCACCAACCCCCTCACCCCTTTGGGTCTCCTGTGTCTATCATTCTACACTCTAAGTCATGTACACTCATTATTTAGCTCCCACTTGTAAGTGAGAACATGTGGTGTTTGTTTTTCTGTTTCTGAATTGTTTTCCTTAAGATAATGGCCTCCAGTTCCCTCCATGTTTCTGCAAAAGACATGATTTCACCTTTTTATGGCCAAAAAGTATCATATTGCATGTATATGTACTACATCCAGTCATCCATGGGTGAACACTTTGGTTGATTCCATATCTTTGCAGTTGTGAATATTGCTGTGATAAACATATGAGTGTAGGTATCTTTTTGACATAATGATTTCTTTTCCTTTGGATATATACCTAGTAGTGAGATTACAGGATAGAATGGTAGTTCTATTTTTGATTATTTGAGGAATCTCCATACTGTTTTCCATAGAGGTTGTGCTAATTTACATTCTCAACAACAGTGTATAAGTGTCCCCTTTTCTCTCCATCCTCCCTAATGTGTTATTTTTTGTCTTTTTAGTGATAGCCATTCTGATTGCTATAAGATGATATCTCATTGTGATTTTAATTTGCATTTATCTGATGATTAGTGATGGTGACCATTTTTTTCATATGCTTGTTGGCCATTCGTATGTCTTTTTTTTTTTTTTTTTGAGACAGAGTCTCGCTCTGTTGCCCAGGCTGGAGTCCAGTGGTGCGATCTCGGCTCACTGCCAGCTCTGTCTCCCGGGTTCACGCCATTCTCCCGCCTCAGCCTCCCTAGCAGCTGGGACCACAGGAGCCCGCCGCCATGCCTGAATAATTTTTTTTGTTGTTGTATTTTTAGTAGAGACGGGGTTTCACCATGTTAGCCAGGATGGTCTCGATCTCCAGACCTCATGATCCGCCCGCCTCAGCCTCCCAAAGTGCTGGGATTACAGGCGTGAGCCACTGCGCCCAGCCTGTATGTCTTCTTTTTAAAAGTGTCTATTCATGTCATTTGCCCACTTTTTAATGGGATTATTTGGGGGTTTTTGTAGAGTTATTTGAGATTTTTATAAATTCTGGACATAGTCCCCTGTCAGATGCAGAGTTTGCAGATATTTTCACCCATTCTCCAGGTTGTCTGTTCACTCTGCTGATTATTTCTTTTGCTGTGCAGAAGCTTTTTAGTTTAATTAAGTCCCATTTGTCTATTTGTGTTTTCGCTGCATTTGCTGTTGAGGTCTTAGTCATGAATTCTTTGCCTAGACCAGTGTCCAGAAGAGTTTTCCCTCGGTTTCCTTCTAGTATTTGTATAGTTTCAAGTCTGACAATTAAGTCTGTAATCCATCTTCAGTTGATTTTCGTATATGGTGAGAGATAGGTTACGTCCCTCAGGAACAGTGAGTAGTAGAGGAAAAAGGATTTGGAGGAAGAAAGAAACTGTGTGCCCAGCATTGTGGCCCATTGACTGTCCTTCCACTTTGATATTCACATAGATGTCCTCCTGGTGGGGGAGGATGGTGAAAGGGAAGCAGGGCTGAAGAATACCAAGGCCCTTCTCAATATTGTGAAGTACTCCTTTTTATTTTTATTTTTTTACTTTTATCTTAAATTCAGGGGTACATGTGCAGATTTGTTACATAGAAATGATTTGTTCTCATCATTTAGCTCCCACTTATAAGTGAGAACATGTGTTATTTGGTTTTCTGTTCCTGTGTTAGTTTGCTAAAAAATAACGTCCAGCTCGAGCTCCTGACCTCAAGTGATCCGCCCGCCTCAGCCTCCCAAAGCTCTGGGATTACAGGCATGAGTCACCACGACCGGCCTGGCCAACATGGTGAAATCCCGTCTCTACTAAAAATACAAAAGTTAGCCGGGCGAGGTGGCGGGCGCCTGTAGTCCCAGCTACTCGGGAGGCTGAGGCAGGAGAATGGCTTGAACCTGGGAGGCGAAGGTTGCAGTGAGTAGAGACTGTGCCAGTACACTTCAGCCTGGGTGACAGAGTGAGACTCTGTCTCAAAAAAAAAAAGAAAAGAAAAGAAAGAACGAAAGAATAACCTCCAGCTCCATCCACGTCCCTGCAAAGGACATGGTCTTGGTCTCATTCTTTTTACAGCTACATAGTATTCATCGGATTGTTTTGAGCCCAGCTGTAATGCAATTTGACTTATGGTTTCAAAGATTCACTGGCTGCTGAGTGGAATAGACTGTGGTGAGAAGGGTGGGAACAAACCAGATAGAAGGCTGTGGCCGTAACTGCGAGGACTAGACGATGATGGCTTCAGTCAGGAAGTTAGCAGTGGAAGAAGTGTTTTAACAAGATGAGAATCTGGATAGATTCTCAAGGTACAGCCGAGAGGATTTCGTTAAAGATCACAGGGATGCCTCCAAGGAGTTTGACCTCAGTTGGTGATTGGCGGAGTGGCCATTGCCTGGGGAAAACCGCTGGTGGAGCCGGTTTGAGGAGGAAGATGAGGAGTTCTGTTCGGCACTTGCTGAGTTGTAGTTGCCTGTTGAATTCAAGTAGTGATGTCAGGCAGGCAAGTGGATGTGCAAGTCCAGAATTCAGTGGAGAGGTCTGTTTGGAGTCACTAGTGTATTCACGGTGTGCATGCCACGAAGTGGAGATCGCCAAGGAAGGGAGCTTACACAGAGAGGAGGAGCCCGCACCAGCCCTGGGTTCCTCTAGGATTAGGAGGCTTTGGGAAGAGAGGGAGCCAGTAATGAACCCTGAGCAAAAGTCGCCATGATGTCTTGAAAGCCAAGACAGTGTTTCACGGAGAGGGTGTGTCAGGTTCTAATGATGAGCCAGGTAAGATGAGGACTGAGGTCCCCTGAAAGCAGCCTGAATGTCACCAGTGACCCTCATCACCCAGGAGAAACTTCACACTTCCTTGTCCAGCCCAGCCTTCTTCTTTTCAAAAAAATAAAAAAAACATCGTTTGTCCCTACTCTCCCCTCACAGGTCTTACCCATTCCAGGCCCATGAGAAATATTTGCTGAGTGAATCAGTGGATGACAGGCCTTACTTTGGTCGAGTCCACTCTGCAGGCAGTGGAAGGAATCGCCGCTCTCCCCAGACTCCCCTCTCCTCCAGTCACTCACCCTGCACTCCAAGCTCAAAGCGAAAGAGCACCTCTGCCCTTTTTACTGCTGTCCCTGTTCCCTCACAGTGTGGCCCAGGAAGCTCAGAAAGTGGCTGTGGCTGGAGCAGAAGTCCAGGAAGAGATACTAAGCCAGGCTTTGGGGCTTTCTTATTAGATTGTTTGGAATTGTCAGGAATTCCAAGAATGTTGGGGCTATCTCTGTGTGAATTTAAATCTGAAACGCATTAGAAAGTTAGATAAGTATAGAGATAGTGGCTCACACCTGTAATCCCAGCACTTTGGGAGGCCGAGGTGGGTGGATCACGAGGTCAAGAGATCGAGACCATCCTGGCCAACACAGTGAAACCCCGTCTCTACTAAAAACACAAAAAACTAGCCAGGCGAGGTGGCGGACACCTGTAGTCCCAGCTACTCAGGAGGCTGAGGCAGGAGAATGGCGTGAACCCAGGAGGCAGAGCTTGCAGTGAGCTGAGATCGTGCCATTGCACTCTGGCCTGGGAGACAGCAAGACTCCATCTCAAAAAAAAAAAAAAAAAGGAAAGTTAGATAAGTGTTACCCTCATGTAATATCTGCCATGCTACCCACCTGGATAGGATAAATAGTGGAGCTTTTAACGAAGTTGTTTAATGTTTAGAGATGAATTAATCATGTTGAGTCACCAATTCCAACTAGAAACTCTTATAATATATATAGATCCAGATGTTTCTCTTGGGAAAGAAAGGAGTCCCATTCCCAAGTATGTATCCAAACAGAATGAAAACATACATCTAGACTAAAACTTGCACATGAATGTTCATAGCAGTATTGCTCAATAATAGCCAAAAAGTAGAAACAACCTAAATGTTCATCAAATGACAGATGGATCAACAGACATGTCCGATCCACGTAATGGAACGCCGATCGGCAATAACAAAGACTAAAGTGCTGACACATGCCATATCAGAGACAACCTTGCAAACATCATGCTAAGTCAGAGAAGCCCGTCACAAAAGGCCACGTATTGTGCGACTCCATTTATAGGAAAGGTCCAGCATAGGCAAATTTGTACAGACAGAAAGGAGGGGCCAGGCACAGTGGCTCATGCCTGTAAATCCCAACACTTTGGGAGGCCAAGGCAGGCAGATCACCTGAGGTCAGGAGTTCAAGACCAGCCTGGTCAACATGGCAAAACCCCGTCTCTGCCTAAAAACCAAAAATTAGGCAGGTGTTGTGGCATGCACCTGCAATTCCAGCTGCTAAGGAGTCTGAGGCAGGAGAATCACTTGAACCTGGGAAGCGGAGGTTGCAGTGAGCTGAGATTGTGCCACTGCACTCCAGCCTGGGCGACAGAGCAAGACCCTCTCTCAAAAGAAAGAAAGGAAGGAAGGGAAGGAGGGAGGGAGGAAGGAAAAGAAAGAAAGGAGGAGGCTGGGGGAGGAGAAATGAGGAGTGTCTGCTAATGGGTCATGCAGAGTTGCTTCTCTGGGTGATGAAAATGTTCCAAAATTTTTTTCTTTTTCTTTTTTTTTTTTTGAGGCAGAGTCTCACTCTGTCGCCCAGGCTGGAGTGCAGTGGTGCGATCTCCGCTCACTGCAAACTCGGCCTCTCGGGTACACGCCATTCTCCCACCCCAGCCTCCTGCGTAGCTGGGACTACAGGCGCCCGCCACCATGCCCGGCTAATTTTTTGTATTTTTAGTAGAGACGGGATTTCACCATGTTAGCCAGGATGGTCTCGATCTCCTGACCTCGTGATCCGCCCGTCTCGGCCTCCCAAAGTTCTGGGATTACAGGCGTGAGCCACCGCGCCTGGCCAAATGTTCCAAAATTGATGGTGGTGATGAAGGCAGAACTCTACAGATATTCTAGAGACCATTGAATTCTACACTTAAGATTGTTGAATTGTATGGTATATACACTGTATTTCAATAAAACTGTGACATAAAAAATTAGAAAGAGGCTGAGGTGGGTGGATCACTTGAGGCCAGGAATTGGAGACCAGCCTGGCCAACATGGCAAAACCCCATCTCTACTAAAAATACAAAAAATAGCGAGGCGTGGTGGTGCACACCTGTAATCCCAGCTACTCAAGAGGCTAACGCACGAGAATCGCTGGAGCCCGCAAGACAAAGGTTGCAGTGAGCCAAGATCAAGCCAGTGCACTCCAGTCTGGGCAACAGAGTGAGACTCTGTCTCAAAAAAAAAAAAAAAAAGAAGGAAAATGTAAAACTTGAAATAAGAGTCCAAGAACTAGAAGAAATCTTTAAGATTATCTGTGCAAACCACAAGCATAGAATTACAAGGTGTCTGAATTTATTTGGACAATATTCTTTCCCTTTTATGTCAGTTGTTTGTTGACAGACTCACAGCTACTACAGAATTACAGAGAGGCTCAGTGACTGCCTTTGAAATCTTTTCTTTTGTATGTATGTGGAAATCGTAATCCCCTCATACCTTTAAGCTAGTACAGGTGTTGAGCCTCCTGTAGCCCCTAAGTTCCCCAGAGCTAGGGGCTGCACCTTCTCAGAACAAAAGCCCAATAGAACAAGAACCCTTGGCTGGGTGTGGTGGCTCACGTCTATTAATGTCAGCACTCTGGGAGGTGGAGACAGGTGAGCTCAGAAATTGTCAGGACCAGCCTGGACAACACAGCGAGAACCTGTCTCTACCAAAAATACAAAAAAATAGCCAGGGCTGGTGGTGTGCGCCTGTGGTCCCAGCTACTCAGGAGGCTGAGGTGGGAGGATGTCTTGAGGCCAAAGGGGCAGAGGTTGCCGTAAGCCGAGATCGCATCACTACGCTCCAGCCTGAGTGACAGAGTGAGATCCTATCTCAAAAAAAACCCTTGTTTGTTCCCGATGAGGACACTATCAGCTAATTTTATGGTGTTGGGTACACGTACACCTGCCCATTGATAACAGAGATCACAGGCCTGCACACTGCCTGGCAGGTGTGAGCTGTTGGTCCCAGTGGGGCTGAATGTGGCTGGACCGGTCCCAGCTCATCACCTGGAAAATTCAGCCCAGAGCCTGCAGGGAGGGGCTGTCCAGTGGCGGGTCACTCCATCCCCTTCCCGCACAGAGGAGTGAGGCTCGGTTTACAGCATGCCAGCCGCTCAGGTGCATCTCACGTTGTTTATGGCAGTATTCTCCTGCCCCTTTTCTTCCCTGTGGCAGATTTTTCCTAGTCATCTGTTGTCTTTCTGTCCCATCCAGCCTGGCTCTAAGTGCATTGGCCTGGACGGGTCCCATTTTCTTGGGCCTTTCTGAAGGGTCTGAAGGCTGAGAGCAAATCCAGGAATCTGTGAATATGGCTGAAGCTCAGTTCTGAGTGCAGTGTCCTTGGGCCGCCCCCCACACCCCGCCGTGCTTATGATCTGAGCACAGCTCCCCCCGCAGCTCAGAACCTGTGCCCGCTTCTCTCTTCTGCACCAGGACCTCATGTGATGCTCTCCACATGCAGGTGTTCTGTAGACGTTTGTAGAATTTCCTTTCCTTACCCTGTGTTCCTCCCCCGCCCCACCACTGAAATCCGGGCCTTGCCACATTTCCCAAAAGCCACAATGCCACATTCCTGGGTCCTTGCACCCAAAGCCGCCAAAGGAGCCTCCCAGACCATCCCACAGCCCCAGCACAGCCCTCCCTGTGGCTGATCGCCACACTCTCGACTGCCCTGCGGCTGTGCTTGTCCTCCCTGACGTCACATCCCCGCACCCCCACGTGATTCTCCTTTGTCTTTCCAGCCCCTTTCACCTTGTCCTCCTGCCCCTCGCCCCTCACAGACTCTCCTTTCTGCCCCACCCACCTTCCCCTGTGAGCTGTGAACTGGTCAGTCCTAGTCTTAGCACCAGCCTCTGCCCAGGAATGCTGGGTTATCCCTTGGGACAGGCGAGGAAACTGTTAGCTGTCAGCAGTCGGAGCTAAAAACCCACCCACCCCAGCCGGAATTCGAACTCCAGCACTCAGATACCAAAATCTGTGCTCAAATTGCCGAAAACATTATTTCATGCCTTCTCATTAGAAACTGTGTGTTTTACACTAAAATTTTCCAACAGAAAAATATATTTAATTCTATAGTCACTGTCAGCAAGAATATAGCAAGCCCCCCTTCACAAATATTTGCTTTAAATTTAACCTTGTTCCCCACAAAAAGGGATCTCCATTCTTCATTTTGCTTCTCAACAGGTAAGACTGAGAGGATACAGAGTGACTAAAAAGACCAAGAATAAGAGTAATACCCTAAAATGTTATATAATTCAAGCTTGATGTTCCAAGGAGAATTTTTGTCAGATAACTTAAGAGGCTTGTCTGGAAGCAAAGACTAAAGTCGTGATTCTTTGAGTCTTTTTTCCCTGATGAAAATACCTAATTATTTTATTTCTGTTCCCACACAAATAAGTTTCTCTTGTGAGTCTCTTTGGCATGCTCCAAGTGCACAGCTTTCTTAGAGAATTAGGATTTTACAGAGAGAATCTTAGGTCTATGAGTGGGAGTATTGTGAAGAGAAAAGAAGTCAAAAGCTAAAAAATTAATTTTGTGGGAGAAAAAAATACTTGAGGAAAATTCTAGGTTCCATCACTGGAGATTGAATTTGTTTAATTCTGTACTGTGGGTCATGGATCTGATTACTTAAAACTTTATACTTTTCACAGTTGTTTTGTGAGATTATAATTTGGAAATAAAAGGTAGTGTCCCTAGACAAATCTTAAAATACCTTTGAAAAAATCAGTAAAAGCAGTAGAAACCCTGCAACTGGCCCTGGGGGGCTGTGAAGGTCGCTTGGCTTCATCCTCCTATACTTGGGAACCCGCAGGGAATTCTGATTCTGCCCCAGGCCTCAAGGATCTTGAGAGAATTAATATGTGAAATTAGCAAGTTTGCAGGACGCAGGAACAAATACAGAGATCAATTGTATTTCTGGGCACTAGAAATGAAAAAACTCTGAAAAATTACATTTATAAAACATGAACATTAAAAATAACATTCAAGCTGGGTGCGGTGGCTCACACCTGTAATCCCAGCACTTTGGGAGGCCAAGTCGGGCGGATCACCTGAGGTCAGGAGTTGTTGACCAAGACCAGCCTGGTCAACATGGTGAAACCCCGTCTGTACTAAAAATACAAAAATTAGCTGGGCGTGGTGGCACACGCCTGTAGTCCCAGCTACTCAGGAGGGTGAGGCAAGAGAATCACTTGAACCTGGGAGGCGGAGGTTGCAGTGAGCCGAGATCGCACCACCGCACTCCAGCCTGGATGACAGAGCAAGACTCCGTCTCAAAAAAAAAAAAAAAAAATTAATAAATAAATAACATCCAAAAAAGTTTGGGAAAAAATTTAACAAAAGATGTAAAAAATCTATATGCTGAAAACTACAAAACATTATTGAGATAATTTAAGTAAGACAAGTAGGCCAGGTGTGGTGGCTCACACCTGTAATCCCAACACTTTGGGAGGCCAAGGCAGGTAGGTCACAAGGTCAGGAGTTCGAGACCAGCCTGGCCAACATGCTGAAACCCCATCTCTATTAAAGATACAAAAAATTACTCGAGCATGGTGGCACACGCCTGTAATCCCAGCTACTCGGAAGGCTGAGGCAGGAGAATTGGTGGAACCTGGGAGGCGGAGGTTGCAGTGAGCCGAGATTGCACTATTACACTCCAGCCTGGGCGACAGGGCGAGACTCCATCTAAAAAGAAAAAAAAAAAAAACAAGACATAAGTAGAGAAATAACATGTTCAATTATGTTCATGGATTACACAACTCATTAAGGTGGTAGTTCTCCTCAAAGTGACCTATAGATTCAATGTAATCCCAATCAAAATACCAACAGGCTTTTTTATAAAACTTGACAAGCGAATTCTAAAATTTATGCAAAAATTCAAAAGACTTAGAGGCTTGTCTGGAAGCAAGACTAAAGTGGTGATTCTTTGAATCTTTTTTCCCTGCTGAAAATACCTAATTATTTTATTAGAATAGCCGAAACAATGTTAGAAGAGGAGAACAAAGTTGGAGAAGTTGGAACTGCCTAATTTGAAGACTTACGAGAAAGCCGCAATAATCAAGACAGTATAGAGTTAGCATGAGGAGAGAGTTAGAGATCAGTGGAACAGAATTGAGAATTCAGAAATAGATCCGCCTTCGTATGGTCCATTTTAAGAGAGATGTCAAGTGCAGTGGCATGTGCCTATGGTCCTGGCTACTCAGGAGGCTGACATGGGAGGATGGCTTGAGCCCAGGAGCTCAAGGCTGCAGCAAGCTGTAATTGCACCACTGCACTCCAGCCTGGGCAACAGAGTAAGACACCGTGTCTAAAACAAATTTAAAATTTAAAAACATTTAAAAAGAGAGAGAGAGGTACTAAGGATTCAAGGGAAAAAGGATAGTCTTTTCTCTAAATGTTCGGGAGAAGCTGGATGTCCCTATGGAAAAAAAGTGAATATTGACCCTTTCCTTATACCATACCAAAAAATTAATTCACATGGATTGTAGGCCTAAATGTAAGAGGTGAAAACTATAAACTTCAAGAAAAAAAAAATGGAAGAAATATTTTTAACTAAGTGATAGGCAAATATTTCTTTGATAGAACACAAAAAAAAGGATAAACTCTAAAAGAAAAAATGGATTAATTGGACATCAAAATTTAAAACACTGTTCATCAGGCACAGAAAAACACCGGGCCGGGCGCGGTGGTTCACGCCTGGAATCCCAGCACTATGGGAGGCTGAGGCGGGTGGATCACCTAAGAACAGGAGTTCAAGACCAGTCTGACCAACATGGTGAAACCGCATCTCTATTAAAAATACAAAAAATTACCCGGGCATTGTGGCAGGCACCTGTAATCCCAGCTACTTGGGAGGCTGAGGCAGGGGAATTGCTTGAACCTGGGAGGCAGAGGCTGCAGTGACTAGAGATCATTCCATTGCACTTCAGCTGGGGCAACAGAGCAAGACTCTGTCTCCAAAAAAAAAAAGAAAAGAAAAAGAAAAAGAAAAAATGAAAAACAAAACACCATATGGTCTTATCATATATGGTGTCTTTAAAAGTTGATCTTGGCCAGGTGCAGTGACTCACATCTGTAATCCCAGCAGTTCGGGAGGCCAAAGCAGGTGGATCACTTGAGGTCAGGAGTTGGGAACCAGCCTGACCAACATGGCGAAATGCTGTCTATACTAAAAATACAAAATTAGCTGGGCATGAGGTGGCACATGCCTGTAATCCCAGCTACTTGGGAGGCTGAGGCAGGAGAATCACTTGAGTTTGGGAAACAGAGGTTGCAGTGAACCGAGATCACACCACTGCACTCCATCCTGGGCAATAAGAGTGAAACTCCATCTCAAAAAAAAAAAAAAAAAGAAGTTGATCTCATAGAAGTAGAGAGCAGAATAGTGGTTACCAGAGGTTGGAGAGGGGAAAGTAGAGGAGAGGGAATTGGAAGAAGCTGATCAATGGGTACAAAGTTACAGTTAGACATGAAGAATAAGTTTGGGCGTTCTATTACACAGTAAAGTGACTATAGCAAATAATAATGTAGTGTATATTTCAAGTTAGCCAGAAGAGCAGACTTTGAATATTATCACCCCAAAGAAATGGTAAATATTTAAAGCGATAGATATAGTAATTACCCAGATTTGATCATTATATGATGTATAGACGCATTGAAACACCACATTATACCCCATAAATATGAAGTTATTATATGTCAATTATGTATTAGTCCATTCTGTATATATTTCTTTATAGTCACTGCTATAAAGAAATAGCTGAGAACTGTGTAATTTATGAAGAAAAGAGGTTTACTTGACTCATGGTTCTGCAGGCTGTACAGGAAGCAAAGCGGCTTCTGCTTCTGAGGAGCCCTCAGGAAACTTAGAATCATGGCGGAAGGCGAAGGAGAAGCAGGCATGTCTTACCTGGCCACAGCAGGGGAAAGAGAGAAGCAGGGAGGTGCTACACACTTTTAAACAAGCAGCTGTCACGAGCACTAAGTCAGCGAGGGGAAGTCCGCCCACACGATCCGGTCATCTCCCACCAGGCCCCACCTCCAACACTGGGGATTACAATTCAACACGAGATTTGGGCTAAGACACAGTTCCAAACCATATCAGATTATATATTTTTTAATGTTTTAAATAAAAAAATAAACTTTGCTCATCAAAAACTACTTCAGGGCTGGGCGCGGTGGCTCAAGCCTGTAATCCCAGCACTTTGGGAGGCCGAGACGGGCGGATCACGAGGTCAGGAGATCGAGACCATCCTGCCTAACACGGTGAAACCCCGTCTCTACTAAAAACTACAAAAAACTAGCCGGGCGAGGTGGCGGGCGCCTGTAGTCCCAGCTACTCGGGAGGCTGAGGCAGGAGAATGGCGTAAACCCGGGAGGCGGAGCTTGCAGTGAGCTGAGATCCGGCCACTGCACTCCAGCCTGGGCGACAGAGCGAGACTCCGTCTCAAAAAAAAAAAAAAAAAAAAAAAACTACTTCAGAAAAATAAAATGCAAATTTTGGGAGAAAATATTTGCAAAACCTGTAACTGATAAAGGATTTTAATCCAGACTATTTGCTGTAATCTCTTACTTTTATTTTTAAAAACTCAATAATAAGAAAACAGTTGTTGAGCCCACAATTTCATAAAAGATAGCCAATGTAATTCCTCATTAGGGAAATGCACACTAAAACCACAGTGAGATACCACTACATGCCCACTGGAATAATTAAAATTAAGAAGACAGACAAAGCCGAGCATTGGTGAGGATGTGGAAATACTAAAACCCCTAAACATTGCCCTTGACAATATAAAATGGTGCAACCACCATGGAAAACAATTTGGCAATTTTTAAAACTTAAACATTCACTTACCATAAAACCCTGCAATTCTCATCCTGCCCAAAAGAAATAAAAATAAATGTCCATACAAAGACTTTTACACAATTATTCCTAGTAGCATTATTCACAATAGTCAAAAACTGGAAATAGGCCGGGCGCGGTGGCTCAAGCCTGTAATCCCAGCACTTTGGGAGGCCGAGACGGGCGGATCACGAGGTCAGGAGATCGAGACCATCCTGGCTAACACGGTGAAACCCCGTCTCTACTAAAAAGTACAAAAAACTAGCCGGGCGAGGTGGCGGCGCCTGTAGTCCCAGCTACTTGGGAGGCTGAGGCAGGAGAATGGCGTGAACCCGGGAGGCGGAGCTTGCAGTGAGCTGAGATCCGGCCACTGCACTCCAGCCCGGGCGACAGAGCGAGACTCCGTCTCAAAAAAAAAAAAAAAAAAAAAAAAAAAAACTGGAAATAACCCAAATGCCCATCAGCTGGTGAATGGATAAACAAAACATGATATATCCATACTATGGACTAGAACTCAGCAATATTTTTATTTTTTATTTATTTAATTTTTTTGAGATTGAGTCTTGATCTGTCACCCAGGCTGGAGTGCAGTAGCGCAATCTCGGCTCACTGCAGCCTCTGCCTCCCAGGTTCAAGCGATTCTCAAGCGACAGGTGAAACTCTGTCTCTACTAAAAATATGAAAATTAGCTGGGCCTGATGGTGGGCACCTGTAATCCCAGCTACTCAGGAGGCTGAGGCAGGAGAATCTCTTGAACCTGGGAGGCGGAAGTTGCAGTGAGCCAAGATCATGCCACTGCACTCCAACCTGGGCAACAGAGAGAGACTCTGTCTCAAAAAAAAAAAAAAAGGAACAAACTGTTAATGTACATAACAAAGCGTGATGAATTGCAAAAATGTGCTAAGTGAAAGAAGCCAGTCACAAAAGACTAGTTTTATTCACATGAAGTTTCTAGAAAAGGCAAAACTATAGAGACAGAAGGAACTGAGTGGTGGTTGGGGCCTGGGGTGGTGGCAGGGCTTGGCTCTGAAGGAGGATGAGGCACCTGTCGTGTGATAGAGAAATTCTAAAACCTGGGTGTTGGTGGTTGCATGACTTTATAAATGGGTGAATTTATGGCATATATAGTATACCTCAAAAAGTTGTTTACACATAACACTAAGAATAATTGAAGTAGGCTAAGTCCTAAGGGAAAAATAGATGTGTGGGGTATATTGTAAATTTGTACTTATTCTTACTGGTCTCTTATACCCAAGGAACTGCTATTGGCCAGAGAACAGGGAAGCCAGCCAGCCTCAGAGCATGCTTTTGAATCCAGGTTTGACCACTTTCTTAGTCAAGTGAACTTAAGCAATGATGAAGTATGCGCGGTGGTTCTCATGTTGTCACTGAATTACCTGCACAGCAGGATTGTTTGAGATAAAAGAGACCTTGTACCTAAGGCTCTCAGAACATTGCCTGGGCACTCAGTAAATGCTAAGGTAAATGTTAACCTCATGTTGTTGCTGCTTAGTTGTTGAACTTGTTGCCTTGGCAGTCACGCTTCTTGCTAGGAAAGATGCTTTCCCCTCAGGAACTGCAAAGGCTTTTTAATTGGCTTGTTTTCGTGGAGTTTTCTTTTTTGTTTTTGTTTTGTTTTGTTTTGTTCTGTTTTTTGAGACTTGCTCTGTCATCCAGGCTGGAGTTCTTTGCTCACTGCAACCTCCACCTCCTGGGTTCAAGTGATTCTCCTGCCTCAGCCTACCAAGTAGCTGGGATTGCAGGTGCGTGCCTCGACACCGGGCTAATTTTTGTATTTTTAGTAGAGACGGGTTTCCACCATGTTGGCCAGGCTGGTCTCGAACTCCTGGGCTCAGGTGATCCGCCCGCCTCAGCCTCCTAAAGTGTTGGGATTACAGACGTGAGCCACCACGTGCAGCCCATTTGTGGAGGGTTTTTTAACACAGTTTCTGAAAACTGTTCCTCAATAGAATTTTAGATACACTGGCCAGGCACTGTGCTTCATGCCTGTAATCCCAGCACTTTGGGAGGCTGAGGCAGGCAGATCACTTGAGGCCAGCCTGGCCAATGTGGCAAAACCCCATCTCTACTAAAAATTTTTAAAAAAGAAAAAAATTAGCTGGGTGTGGTGGCTCCTGCCTGTAGTCCCAGCTACTCAGGAACCTGAGGCACGAGAATGGCTTGAACCCAGGAGGCAGAGGAGAATTTTAGATAAACTGTGTAACATTAAATTTCAGGATGGACAGAAATTATACAAAACAAAATCATAGTGTTATAACACTGTAAAATAAAATAACAGATCAGTCATGATAGATCCTATACAGACTTTTAACTTGATATTCACAAGATATCTGAAAAAAGAAACAACAGATACCTATTAGCTCATTATTTTATCCAAGGGATAAATTTGAGTAGGTGTATTTTAAATGAAAAAGACGTGAACTCGAGTTTTTAAAAATTCCTTTTAAATGGATACTGTCGTGAAACTGCCTATTTCTAAGGCTCATGTGACTACAATGGTGGGCATTATTCACTAGGCTCCCTTAAAAGATTACGTTAAACAACTGTGTGTGCTTCCACTTGATCCAGAAAAGATGATTTAGTGCTGCTCACAAAGTTACAAGTTAATAAAGCAACTGAAAATGTGCGAGGATGAAGCTAGGAACTGGGAGAGTGAGTTTTGTGGAACCACCGTGAAGTTACGGCTCAGTGTATCTGACAGAAGCCTTCACACGGGCCGAGACACACCCTGAATCTTGGTTTCTAAGCTTTCACGCAATCAACTCAGTGACATAAATGAAAGCAGTAGGAAAGTCACAGGATCCACGGATTAAAAATGAATAATAAAATGTAAAAAGCAGTTGCTTGAGAAATGCAAGAGTATTTCCGACACTAAAATTAGTAGTATTTTTCATAAGTCGCCCTAGAAAGAATATTGTGCGAGCATTGGGAACATTTTCATACTCAACCCAGGGATGAGGTCCACTAGCCCACAGGGCAGGGCTCCATGTGGACCACCGGCCACCCACAGCACGGCGAGTGGGAGCAGGGTAGCCTGACGGCACAGCCGCCAGACAGACGGCACCACACTCACATCAAGTGATGGGAAATAGCCCTTTGATTTTTATTTCAAAATGAAAAGTGTATCCCAAATGTCAGCGTAACCAAAAAGTCATTTTATTGTGTTATGTTAGCACAGAAATTATGCAAGAAATGTTATTCTTACACTTCTTATTGTCATTTGTTTGTTTGCATTTTAAAGTAATTAAGAAGAATTTAAAAGCAAAAAATGTTTTTTTCCTCATCTGAGAATTCCATGTTATCTTTGAGTATACTTTCAATATAAAAGTAGTTGTAGATAGCAATATCAGAAGGAAAATGTTGGCAGTGTGAAATGGAGTCATTACATACTTTAATTTTTTAAATTTTAAATGTTGATTTAAAAATCAAAATTGTACTTCGAAATTTTAAAGCCTTACTTTTAAAAAATAGGTTTAAATTTGGTATCATTATTTTTATTTTATATAACTGAAATCCCTTTGAATAAAAATAACAAATATTCACATATATCAGTCAGTTGCTAAAAATATGAAGATCACATGGCAATTCTCATATTCAGTAATACAGAAAAAATTAAGAAACGTAATTTATTTTCTTTATGTTTTCAGTTTTTATATACCCTCAGATGTCAAAAACAGGTTACATTTTACTGTGAATTACTCTTTTCAGACACATATACAAAAAAATACCTGAAATTATTTTTATTTAGTATTATTCATCTTAGTTGCTAATGTAGACATACTAAAATTATTCTTCATATTAATTTCTCAGTTGTTTTTTAAAATGTATGAGATCTCTATGGAAGGGAAAAAACTAGAGCCTGTGAATTAAAATGACAGCAGACAAATTAACAGGAGCAAAGACATACAAGTTTCATTGTTTTTAATTTTATATGCACAGGGGCGTCGCAGAAAAGAAGTGAAACATGCAAAAAAAAAAAAAGTTACATACCGTTTTAACAAAGGGTGACAAATTGTGGAAGAAGTGACTACAAATGAAAGGGGATTTGGGCTCCTAGGGTTGATATAATTGTGAGAAAGGGCTATTTTAGTAAGGTTTACTTATGCAGACTCAACCTGGTGACAGCTCTCTGTCCCTGCGATAAAGGTCACTCTTCTCATCCTAGTACATGGTGGGGGATATTTATGCTCTTTTTTAGGCAGAAAGGGGGAGAGCAGACAGCTCTTCTTTTATCTGTTGTTTCTCTGTTGCCTTCAGCTCAAAATAATCAATATGCCAGTATGACATAAATGGGGTGGCGTATTTTGATTCCTATCAGAATCCTAGCCTAGCTCTGAACTAATGTTTAATTATACCTTAAGAAGCTGCACTGGCTGGCTAAATATTTAATGACTTCACAGAATCCTTTTCTATGTGTTTGTGTATGTATTTTTTAGTTGAGATAGTGGTATTACGGCTATTTTTTAAAAGTCCTTATGTTTTAGAAATAATGTTGAAATAACATGATATGGTGCCTTATAAATAAAATATTTGTTTCAAAATAATAAAGGCAGGGTAAAAAGGGATGAGATATGGATAAAAAGAAATTGACCATGTGTTGATAAATGTGGAACCTGAGTAATGGGTACCTGGAGATTCATTCTCTCTATTTTTATAAGTTTGAAAGTTTTCCATGTAAAACATTGAAGTAACAATGGCAACAGCAGCCTTGGAATTCACCATGAAGTTTTTAGAACCCTTTAAAAAGTAAATATGTGGAATCGTGGGGACTTAGCTGTATGCTAGCCCAACATGTCTACCCATGAGGAAGCTGAAGTGAAGAGAGATTGTTGCGCTTTTGTGTTTCTTCAATGTTATCTAAATCATCTACTTAAAAATCACAGTGCCTACCATCCCTGTTTCACTCTTGCTATCAACACATGCTCCAGAAATTCTGTCTTGATTCTTGGTTCAAGCAGTTCTCAGCAATTCTCTCAGGCTTCAGCTCAGACCTAGAATTTAGTCCCCTATAAAGCAGTTCCAGTCCTCACCAGTGAATCTTACCAACCACAGGACATTAAGGCTTATCCCATGAGCGGAATTTACACTTGGCATCTTTGCGGTGTACTTGTGAATCGCGGAAGGACCACAGAAGTTACTGAGCTTTGCAGACCTGCGGGAATCCTCATGAGTGTCTTGTGTTGCTTTAACAAGGTACCCTTGTACGAGATCCCCTGTACTTTATCCAGTGAAGAGTGGATTTTCTAAAATAGTGGTTTTAAAGAAACCCAGTAGAAAACAAAAGAATAGAAAATGATTTGGCCGGGCGCGGTGGCTCAAGCCTGTAATCCCAGCACTTTGGGAGGCCGAGACGGGCGGATCACGAGGTCAGGAGATCGAGACCATCCTGGCTAACACGGTGAAACCCCATCTCTACTAAAAAATACAAAAAACTAGCCGGGCGAGGTGACGGGCGCCTGTAGTCCCAGCTACTCGGGAGGCTGAGGCAGGAGAATGGCGGGAACCCGGGAGGCGGAGCTTGCAGTGAGCTGAGATGCGGCCACTGCACTCCAGCCTGGGTGACAGAGCCAGACTCTGTCTCAAAAAAAAAAAAAAAAAAAAAAAAGAAAATGATTTAATATATATAATAAAAGGTGGTAGTATGCATAGTGGTTAAAAACACAGGCAGTGGAATATATCCTGCCATTACCCGCTGTGTGCCCTTGGGTGGATTGCTTAACTTCTCTGAGCACAGCGATAACAGCCACCTCTTCCAGCTTTGTGAGAGTTAAAGACGATCATGTGATAAAGTGCTGTGTGCACAGTACCCTCGACAAAATAAGAACTACCTAAGAACTATTTTAAATAGGGGTTATTATGTAAGGCCCTTACTGTGACATGCAGGAAATTAACGCAAAATGAGAAAGGGTATTGCGAAGGAAATGAGAAAACAGCAGGAGCCAAGCCTGAAGGAAGAAGCTGAGGCCTGGGGGCGCTGAGAATCCCAGCCCCGCTGGGCAGGGCCTCCAAGCTGGGGAGCTGCGGGGGTGCGCTGTTTGCAGAGGCAGGTGGGGCGGTGATGCTGATGTTTCTGCAGGAGGGAGCCGGGAGGTCCCTGAGCAGGGCCCAGTAAATGCTTCGGGGCTAGAATACCTCCCCTCTACAGCTCACCATGGGCTGAAGTACAGACCTCCCGCCTCCCTGCAGCGCACATCCGCCCTCTGGCGAGACCAGGCCGGCATCCAGCGTGGCCCGGAGGCCAGAACGCGCCCAGGCCATGGCCGCCCCTCCGTGGGCCTCCGTTTCTCGGGTGCTAAGTGAGTCGAAAAGCAAGGGCGTCTGATGGGAGCCTCAGTTTCTCCTCCGCCTGCCAGGAGGTCCTGTGCGTGCAGAGCGGCGGATGCATGTGGCAGCGCAGGCGCGGGGCGAGGGCGGCTCCGGAGAGGCCCAGGGGCTCAGCGCGCCTGGCTTTCCACAGGCCGGCTTCGGGCTTCTACTCAAGACCGGGTTTCTCAGGCGGGGCGTGGTGTGCGCGCCTGTGGAATCATTTGCGCCTAGAGTTCGAGACCAGCCTGGGCAACATTGTGAGACCTCCCTCCCCACCCCGCACCACCACCGCTAAATCTCTAAACAAACAAACGAACAAATTAGCTGGATATTGTGGTACACACCTGTCGTCCCCACTGCTCGGGAGGCTGAGGGCAGAGGAACACTTGAGCCCAGGAGTTGGAGACCAGCTTGGGCAGCATGGTAAAACCCCGTCTCTAGGAAAATACAAAAATTAGCCGGGCGTGGTGGCACGCGCCTGTAGTCCTAGCTACTTGGGAGGCTGAGGCAGGAGGATTGTTTGAGCCCAGGAGGTCGAGGCTGCAGTGAACCGAGATTGCACCACTGCACTCCAGCTTGCGAGACGGGGCAGAGTGAGACCACGTCTCAAAAAATAAAAATTAAAAATAAAAAAGATCAATTTCTCAACCCCCTCACTGACCTCTAGCCACATGCCTGTTAGCTCTGGGGTCAGCACCGTGTGGGGCTTACTTCCATGGCTGGTTGGGTAGTAGGGTGACCACACGACCGCACCCCACGCGGTTTGGAGCCCTTTCCGCCTTGCAGGGCCTGGAGCAATATTGTTTTTCTTTTTTTTTTTTTTTTTTTGGCCAAGTTTAGATTAATTACTCCAGTCTTGGTCGTTTTTTAAATTGCATTTGGAAACCTACTATAGTGAATAATTATTATGTGAACCTTTTTAAAATCTGGTATCTGTGGTTCCTGTGTTTGAGTAAATCCAGTTAAATTTGTTTTCATGTAGCGTGAGTCTATAGTTTTTGTATCTTATGCGTCTGTCGTGTCCAGAGAAATCAGGTACCCAGAGCTGGCAACTGGAAGATCCATCACCATGAGGCAGCGGTGTCACTGTCTCCATGGCCATCTTGATAACGGCATAATGCAGGATTGATCTTTACACGTGTGTGTGTGAAGTGTAAGTGTATGGACTTGGATGGCTCTTCGAAGGAAATTTTTTAAGGAAGCCTACAAACTCCCTTACTGGGTTAATGGGAGCATCAGAGGAAGATTCCAGAAGGAAACATAAACCTAGGGAAACAAGATGATAACTGAGAGGTTTAGCCACCCCCTTCAGGGGGAAAATGTCTCTTTTTTTGTCAACTGGGAACCATTTGGGTTTGTCGATAATGGTGACGGACAGATATAGATACAGACTATGCCATAACTTACAAGATCGTCCCTGAGACTGTGAAATCAGAATTGGGTTTTCTGAACGCTAATAAAGCCTACACTCTGGATGTCTCACTTCTACTCCCCTTCCAAGGATTTATACCTAATTTTGTATTCATCGTTTTGCATCTCTTTTTTCAAAGAGAGCCTTCCAAATTGTGAGCATTAAACCCCTCACAGTGCTTGGATCCACCTTTGTATGGAATTGTGAGTCGTTAAGAAAAAGTGCCAGTCCTTCTGCTTTTCCTGCAAAGAATCCGTGTCGATTCCTAGAAATGTGTCAGCTGATAAGCATGAAGGAGGAGTCCCTGGGACAGGCTATGGAGCCTGAGAACCCTGAAGATCAAAGGCAGGCAAATAACTGCCATGGGCAGGGTGTGAATGTCCCCACAAAGTGTTTTGTGAACACTTACAGAACTCCTTTGTTTAGCTACTAATGTAGTCATTTGCTTCCATCGCCCTTTTGGGTGATATTACCAATATGAATTCATAAGCCTTTCATTTACTTTTGAGATGAAAAACATTCTTTCGGAGCATCTTACTTGCCATAATAATAGGTGAAGTTGAGCACATTGACCTCATGGCTCTGGAATGAACGAAAAATCACAATTCACACTTAACTCCTAGTTTTTTTTTTAAATGAAAAAAGAAATAAATTATCATCCCCAAAGTCTGTGGTTTTTAAAGTTCCTTTTTTATGTACCTGATACATCTGGGCCAAATTTAATCCATCTACTCAACCATGTCCATTCCTAATCATAACTCACATAGAAAACGTAAAAGACAGAAGTTAAGACAAAACTTGTCCTGATAATATGCATTCTTTTTCATGGCTGAGATGGCAGTTCAACAAGTTAAGTTACTGAATACTAAATACTTTAGAATTATGCTGTTAATTGTATTTATAGTTAATGTATGATATTAACTTTGACATAATTTGCATTTTGGGGGACTTTCCAGAATGATAAAACTATTTTGAGCCAGGCGCGGTGGCTCACGCCTGTAATCCCAACACTTTGGGAGGCTGAGGCAGGCGAATCACTTGAGGTCAGGAGTTCGAGACCAGCCTGGCCAACATGGTGAAGCCCCATCTCTACTAAAGATACAAAAATTAACCAGTCACAGTGGCACGCGCCTATAATCCCAACTTCTCAGGAGGCTGAGACAGGAGAGTCGCTTGAACCTGGGAGGCAGAGGTTGCGGTGAGCCAAGATCGCGCCACTGCACTCCAGCCTGGGTGACAGAGCGAGACTCTGTCTCAAGAAAAAAAATATATATTTTGCAATTTGACTTGAGTAATGATAATATGCATGCATTTTTTATCACACTAAACATAGAGTTGGTGCATTTTACTATGTAGACTTCCACAAGGAAAATCTGAATGCTACTTGCAAAAAAAAGTTTTTGCAGTTTCTTTTTCCTTTTAACTTTTTAAAAGGTGATTATACATTTTTTTTTTAATTTGTAACTCTTTTAAACTTTAGGAATTCTTTGACCATGTGAAAAAGCTTTGGGACGATGAAGGAGTGAAGGCATGCTTTGAGAGATCCAATGAATACCAGCTGATTGACTGTGCACAATAGTAAGTTGTGTCCTGTACAAGTTACAGGGCCCTTTGAAGAATATGATTGCATGAATGATTATGCTGCCTTCTCAGTACTTCTGAAGTTTCTTGCGTGCAAGGAATGAATAATTAACCGTTTATGACAGAAATCGACTTTTAAAATGAGACATGTTTAGTAGATGGAAAATTGAAAATCCAGTGAGAATCAACATTTCTGAGAACCCAAAAGTTTTGTTCATTTTGTCCTGATTGTTGTTTTCAGTTCTCTTCATTTTTTGACTTTTATGTAGAGCTATATGCATATCGGTAAGTTAAAGTGAACTTACATAGTTATTGTTATGTTTTGATTTTGGAGCAGGGGCCTCAAATTAAATTTTAAAATAATACGAACCTTGTGATCAAGGCCAGGCTCTTAAAGTAATGGGATCATTCTGTACACATTAGAAGTATACCAGAAAGCCGGGCCCAGTGGCTCACACCTGTAATCGCAGCACTTTGGGAGGCCAAGGCAGGTGGATCATCTGAGGTCAGGAGTTCGAGACCAGCCTGGCCAACATGGTGAAACCCCGTCTCTACTAAAAATACAAAAAATTAGCTAGGCGTGGTGGTGGGTGCCTGTAATCCCAGCTACTCGGGAGGCTGAGGCAGGACAATCACTTGAACCTGGGAGGCGGAGGTTGCAGTGAGCCAAGATTGCACCACTGCACTCCAGCCTGGGCAACAGAGTGAGACTCTATCTCAAAAAAAAAAAAAAAAAAAGGAAAAGGATACTGGTGCCAGGGCTGGTTCATTGTTTTTCCCTGAGACACTTACTTTTCCATTTCGTTTTGCTGTGTTAGATATATTCTATTACTATTAGAAAATAATGGTCCCTAGAACAGTGTGAAATTGTTAAGAAGTTCTAGATATGTTTGCTGTTTTGATAATTAAAAATTGTATTTGACTAGTTGTTTTATGTAACTCTGTGGATAGCAAGAAATGAAATATTTTACATTTTAAATCTCTAAACTCTAAAAATTCATAGACATGGAAGAGATTCCATAGCATAAAATCTGGGAATTCACAGTGTTTGGAACCAGTCAGTGGAGCTGCATTGTGCATGTTTATTCCCAGGAGGGAGTGGTTGTGTTGGCCCAAGCTCCTGCTTACTAGGTTCTACATCCAGTCAGCATTCCCCATGGGATGGGTCGGAAGCACCCAGCAAAGCCCAGAGAGCCAGGCTCCAAGGGGCCCATGGCAAGGGCCAGAGGAGGAGGAGGAGGAGGAGGAGGAGAAGACACTAAGCATGGGTGGGGAAAGGAAGAGTGGCCATAAAGAAGTGAGGGAGGTCAGTGGGGTCAGACAGCCCCAGGGCTGCTGAAGACCACAGCAAGGAACTTGGGTCATCTTTCAGCTACAGCGACCTGCCATCCCAGCCATCGGCTCTAAGCGTGAGGTTGTCAGGGAGAATAGAATGTAGAAGGCAGAGACCCTGTGAGGTGCCTTGGGTTGGGCCAGGGTAGCCATACAGGTGAGTGCTGGAAGCTGAAGGGGCAGAACTAGCTGGTGGACTTAATGAGGGAGGTGGAGGAAAGGGATCCAGGAGGGAACAGGGTGAACCACTGTGCCATTTACTGCAATGGGGACATCTAGGAGACTTAGGGAAGAGATCCAGCTCTGCTTTGGAGAAGCTGAGTTTGAGATGCCAAATGGAGAGCCATGTGGAGACATCAAGCAGTCAGTCTGTTGTCGGAGCCTGGAGCTCGGAAGAGAAGCAGATGGCCCCGGTGTACCGGTCATCAGCTGCTGACGGTATGCAGAGCCTGGGAATGCAGAGCACACGAGGAGTGCCCGCAGAGAGGAGAGGACCCTGGGCCTGAGAAAGTTCAGCTTCAGACGAGGAAGGGCCTCATAGCACATCTAGAAGAGAGGGAGTACCCAGCAGAGGGCCCAGGTCGTCCAGGCCAGGCGCTGGAGAGACCCGGAAGGAGGAGGGCTGATGCTCCTAGTAAGATTGTACTTAACCTCCTTCTTACCTTGTCCAAGGACAGGACGTCCCACGTTCGGTCTGCTGGCATGTGGTGAGCACGCTTGGCAAGGCAAAGCATAGTAAAGCATCAAGAATGGAGCGTACACCTGCTGCAAACGCCCTCAGAGGACCATAGAAAGGGTTAGCTACCTCCATTATACGCTTCTTAAAGAAAGTATTTACTCACGAAAAGTTTTAATTACTGAAAAAAGTATTTAAAATGTCCTGGCCAGGCGCAGTGGCTCATGCCTGTAATCCCAGCACTTTGGGAGGCCGAGGAGGGTGGATCACCTGAGGTCAGGAGTTCAAGACCTGCCTGGCCAACATGGTGAAAACCTCGTCTCTACTAAAAATACAGAAATTAGCTGGGTATGGTGCTGGACACTTGTAAACCCAGCTACTCGGGAGGCTGAAGCAGGATAATCGCTTAAACCCGGGAGACGGAGGTGGCAGTGAGCCGAGATCGCACACCTGTACTCCAGCCTGAGTGACAGAGCAAGGCTCGTCTCAAAAAAATAAAAATTTAAAAATTTAAAATGTCCTATTTCCTGCCTTGCACGACAAGTCCTTCAAGATTTTCCCTAAATAATGTTTTTAAATTGGCCCCGCCCTTTCGTTTACGTTTGTGACTACAGTTCTGTGGTTGCTCTCATGTTATTTGGTTGCATTTGGCTCGGATGTGGGAGTTTGGAAAGGCTCTCAGTGGAACTCCAATGCAGTCTGAGCAGCCCTGGGAGGACTGCAGGTGCTGAAAAGGCCTTTTATCTTTTCCTCTTACTCTCACTCCCTCTTTCTGCAATATTTCAATCGTTAAATAGTCACTTAAGGCACAACAGAAGCTGGGCATGGTGGCAAATGCCTGTGGTCCCAGCTGCTGAGGAGGCTGAGCTGGGAGGATCTCTTGAGCCCAGGAGTTCAAGGCTGCCATGAGCTATCATTGTGCCACACACTGCAGCCTGGGCAACAGAGAGAGACCCTGTGTCAAAAATAAAAAGACACAACAGAATTGTATGTTCAACACACAGTGCTTTAGGAGTGGGAAGAATATACCAGGAAAATGCTAGCAACTGGAATTTCTAAAGCAGTTCTTAATAATGTTAAAATTCATACACCGCTGCATTTGAAGTTGTTGTGGAATATGCATTCTATCATCCTTTTTCAGTATTTCAGTATCTATGGACAAAGACTGGCCTTGGAGAACACCACAGGTCTGCTCAATGTCACATTAGAAATTTATCTGTTGTAAAAAAAAAAAAAAAAATGGACAAGTTATTCCCGCATCACCATAGTGATATAATTAATAATTTGATTTAAAATAGAATATGGGAAAATAAATCATGGAAAAAGAAATGGTGTGAACTTGACAATAGGGAGATCAGAATTCAGATTCTGGCCCCACCCCCGACCACTGTGTGAGACTTTGGGCAAATTACTTTTATGGGAAAATTAACAGGATCTATTCTTATACAGTTGTGGGATTAAATAAGTAGACATCCAAAGTCCTCAAAATAGTGCCTGGCACTTAGTAAGCACTAGGTAAGTGTTATCTCTTGCTAGAATGTGACTGATAAAGAAACTGACACCCAGAGAGGTGCCTACGATCACAGTTTCCCAGGAACAGATGAGACCACAGCCAAAATCTGCTATTTCTTTTAGATTTATTCTTTCAAATGACAGAAAGCCACAGATAAAAACTGCCTTGTGAGCGAGGCCCTGGGGCCCAGGCCAAGACTCCCTTCCAGGCTTGTCAGGAATAAAACACCTTTAGCCAAAGCCTCTGTTCCAGCTTTCTGAACCCTGGGCCTGACAGAATTACAGAAACCAGTTCCCCCTTGAGGCCTCACTATCCTAGGCTAATTGTAAGCAATTTAGCTTGTTTCACCCATTTTAATACATATGGGAATCATGTTGGAGCAATAATGTTTGCATCCTAATAACTATCTTGTTTTTCCTCTAGGGTCAGATTCTGGGATTGAGGGATGAGGGATTTCAAAAACAAGTGACATTTCAGTAAATCTGTTAGACCAATGTAGGACTGCCATATTGTTTTACTTTGCCAAATAAGATGTTAGAAAAACTACAGGCTGCTTCCATCTCCCACCACCGTCACTTCATAAAATAAAGGACATTTCGAAACAGGCCAATAACAGGACGTGACTCAGAGTGCAGTCCTCGGACCACGAGACTGTGTGTATTGTTCAGCCCACTAGGTTTTGAATTCTCCAGGGAATGTGTCTTATTCATATTTAAATGCCCAGCTCCTAGGTGGGTGTTCTTGTATAAAGTCAATGCTCAGTCAATAGGCGCGGTAGCTCACGCCTGTAATCCCAGCACTTTGGGAGGCCGAGGTGGGTGGATCACTTGAGGTCAGGAATTCGAGACCAACCTGACAAACATGGTGAAACCCCGTCTCTACTAAAAATACAAAAATTAGCTGGGCATGGTGGTGCACACCTGTAATTCCAGCTACTCAGGAGGCTGAGGCAGGAGAATCGCTTGAACCTAGGAGGCAGAGGTTGCAGCGAGCAGAAGTCACTGCACTCCAGCCTGGGCAAAAGAGCAAGACTCGGTCTCAAAAAATAAATAAATACATAAAGTCAGTGCTCAGTCAGTGCTGTCTGAAATACATGAGTTGGCCAAAGAAGAGCTGGTATTTGATGTGTTATTGACGGGAAAAGCCAACCCTTGACTCCTTGATGGGTCCACACACACTCGCCTTTCCCCATGCTGTGATTGCCACTATTCCTGCGTGTTTTCCGTTTTCTTTATACCTGAATGGCTCTTGGGAAAGCTCTGACTTAAATCTTGGTGTGACACTAAGTCAGTGTGTTACCTTGCTCAACAGAATTGCATCTTTCTTTTTTTTTTTTCTTCTGAGACGGAGTTTCGCTCTTGTTGCCCAGGCTGGAGTTCAATGGCACAATCTTGGCTCACTGCAACCTCCGCCTCCCGGGTTCAAGCGATTCTCCTGCCTCAGCCTCAGAATTGCATCTTGAACCCTAGTGCTTATGAAGAAGGTAATAATTCTAAGACCTCTTAAAGTCATTTCTTCCGTGGCAGGAGTCATGGGAGTCTTCTGGGCTTCTCAGTGATGCTGAAATTGTTAGGGCCTCAGGAGGCCAAGCTGCCAATTAAGAGAATCCAGGAGTTCCTCCAAAGGTTCAACATTGAAATACCCAGGAATCCCACTCCTAGGTGTAAACCCAAGAGAATTAAAAACATACCTCCACACAAAAACTGGTAGATGGATGTTCATAGCAATATTTGTCATCATAACTAAAAGGCAAAAACAACCCAAATGTTCATCAAATGAAGAATGTATAGACAAAATGTGATTACATCCACACAGTGGAATATTACTCGGCAATGAAAAGGAATAAAATACTGACACATGCTACAACATGGATGAGCCTTGAAAACATCACACTAAGTGAAAGAAATAAGACATAAAAAAGACACATATTATATGATTACATGTGTGTGAAATGACTAGAATAGGTAAATCTACAGAGACAGAAGTCAAGTAGTGGTTTCTAGGGGCTGGGGAGAGGGGGGACTTAAGAGTGACTGCTAATGGATGGAGGGTTTCTCTTTGGGATAATGAGTAAGTTCTGGAATTGGATAGTGGTGATGGTTGCACAGTTTTGTGGATATATTGAAACCACAGAATTGCATACATCAAAATGATGAGTTTTGTCTTATTTGAAATTATATGTTATTTAAAAAAAACGATGAGAGAGGGAAGAATCCAGGGCAGGAAAAGCAATGGGAGCTCGGTGGTCAGGCCTGGCCATGGGCACGGTCTAGTGGAGGACTTATGTGAAGACAGAGATGCTGCCTCATCCTTTAGGCCTCCTTGGTGAGTCAGGGGTCCTCTTCTGAAGTCCAGGTTAAGGTCCGAATATGGGTTTATAAGGCCTGCTTCTTCATACTTGGCCCACCGAAAACACGTGACCCCACACACTCTCTCCAAGCCTGCAAATGTGTGTGCAGATAAGGACCTCCAAAACTGTAAAGCACCCATGGCATAAAAAAGTCTAAGGCTGTGAAGATCTGTGTTGTGCTGCTGGGCATGCAAGGAATGGAAACTTACTAAGTGACTTCAAGAAAAGGGGTTTTTCTTTCCTGAGGATCTGGAAGCTGGTATTGAGCCAGAGGCCCTATGGGGAAAAGTATTCTGTTCTTGCCTTCAGGCGTTTCAACTTTGTCATCCCTGTTTATTCCACTCGTACCTTGTCCACTGCGTAACGTGCAGGTGAATTCCAGAGGGAGCAGGGGAGATGGGTTTTGCTAAGGCCAGGCCAATTCCTACCTAGCCTTGTGCCCTCGAACAGGCCCACTGGCCAGTTGCTGGGGCTCACTTGACCCAGTCGGTGGCCGTTTGTGTGTCCCTGAGCAGGTGCTGTGGTGAGGCAGAGCCAGCCAGGTGGCACTGACCAGCTGCAGGACTGATGTGTTATGAGAATAATTATTATCACTGAGCTTTAAATATTGTGTTTTCTGTAAAAATGAGTGTCCTTGAAGCATTGAGCAAGCTGTGCAAATTACCAGAGATTATATTTTATACTGAATTTCCCAGTTCCTACTGTGAAAATTTAAAAACAACCTCCACTGAATTATCCCTCAAAATGCATTTCCTCTAAGTCCTAATACTAAGTGATTATGTAACCATGGAAACGGTTATTTTGGGAGAAAGAAAATCAGAAAGAATTGGATCTGTAGCATAGCTTTATAAAATCGGACTTTGCTTAATGGAACTTCCAACTGCACAGCTCACGGAGTAGGTTCTTAGGCTCAGTGCGACACAGGATAAGCTCCTTTAGGGCTACATCCATTTCAGTCATTGGTTTTTGAATTTTCTAAGGAGAGACACCATCCCAGAAAAAAAGAAAAGAGCAGCGAAAAAAGTCAAGTGATTTTTCTGCTGCAGTCCCAGATCTGTTTTCTGTCACCTTTCAGGAGTTTTCTTGACCCCATTGGCCCTCTTTGGCACTCATTTGATCCTATGACTGTCAAGTCCTGAAGTACTCAGCTCTCAGGACAATCTGGAAATTATTAGCACAAATGAAGTTTCAACTTCAAAGTTAAGTTTTTGCAAAAAACGAAAGGAATTGGCCAGGGGCGGTGGCTCACACCCATAATCCCAGCATTTTGGGAGGCCTAGGTGGGCAAATCACCTGAGGTCAGAAGTCTGAGACCAGCCCGGCCAACATGGTGAAACCCCATCTCTACTAAAATTACAAAAATTAGCCGGGCGTGGTGGTACATGCGCCTTTAATCCCAGCTACTCAGGAGGCTGAGGCAGGAGAATCGCTTGAATCTGGGAGGTGGAGGTTTCAGTGAGCTGAGACCACGCCACTGCACTCCAGTCTGGGTGACAAGAGTGAAACGCCGTCTCAAAATAAATAAATAAATAAAAATTTTAAAAAATAAGATGAAAGAAACTATAATTTTAAAATATGCATATTACTGTATATACTGTTGAACCTATTAAATATATAGCAGCCACCTGGATGTTTATACATGTTCTTCTTACCTCTCATTTTGATCTCTATATCTAGCCAAATTTATTTCAGATTTTTTTTTTTTTTTTTTTTTGAGTCATTCGGTCACCCAGGCTGGATTGCAGTGGCATGATCTCCACTCACTGCAACCCCAGCCTCCCGGGTTCAGGAGATTCTCCCGCCTCAGCCTCCCTAGTAGCTGGGATCACAGGGGCCTGCCACCACTCCTGGCTAATTTTTGTATTTTTAGTAGAGATGAGGTTTTACCATATTGGCCGGGCTGGTCTCGAACTCCTGACCCAAGTGATCTGCCCACCGTGGCCTCCCAAAGTGCTGGTGTTGCAGGCATGAGCCACTGCACCCGGCCTCTCAGATTTGCTTCCTAGAGCTACAAAATTGGAAATGTTCCTGCTTATGGGCACTACAATAACATTTACTTTAGCTATAAAAAATAAACGTAGCAGCAAGGACTAGGTAGGTAGAGCAGATGCCTCCGCGTGTGGCCATCAGGCCCTGTTACCTGCTTCTTTCGCTCTCCTCTGGGAACCCTTGCCCTGAGGTATCCAGAAGAAAATTTTTAGTGGGATTACCACAAATGTCTTTGTGTGTAAAGACTGTTTTTTTTTTTTTTTTTTTTTTTTTTTTGAGACGGAGTCTCGCTCTGTCGCCCAGGCTGGAGTGCAGTGACGCGATCTCAGCTCACTGCAAGCTCCGCCTCCCGGGTTCACGCCATTCTCCTGCCTCAGCCTCCCGAGTAGCTGGGACTACAGGCGCCCGCCGCCTCGCCCGGCTAGTTTTTTGTATTTTTTAGTAGAGACGGGGTTTCACCGGGTTAGCCAGGATGGTCTCGATCTCCTGACCTCGGGATCTGCCCGTCTCGGCCTCCCAAAGTGCTGGGATTACAGGCTTGAGCCACCGCGCCCGGCCGTAAAGACTGTTTTTTAAAAATCTCAGAAAATCTACTTTTTTGAGTAGAGAACTGCGGTGGCTTCCCATTCCTTATCTAACGTAACCCTCAGACTTCCTATACAGAAAGGATGCCTGGAACAGGATGGGGCTCAGGGCCTGTCCTCTGCCCAGCATGTACATACGTCACAGGAATCTCTGATGACATTCGCCATTCACCGTACAAAATCCTAGATTCATGGCGTGAAAATCAGGACCTTCAAACTATAAAATAAAAATCACATTTTTGATGCCTTAGAGGTGGATTTTTCAGTATTTCTTAGAAATGGAATGCTTTGTCACACGGAACTGTATGGAATGCCAGTAGCAAAGAGGGAAAAGGCGAGTCCCCTGGCTTAGCAGGCAGTGAGGAGCCGGAGCCCTTGTATTCGCTTCTGGCCTGCTGCTCTGTGGCCCCTCTGTTGCCTCCAAATGTGAGGCTCCACAGGGTGCGGTGTAAAAACTGGTGCCAGTTCTCAAAATTCCTACCAGCAGAACCAAATGCAATTTATAGCCAGTGCCAAAGCAAAGTGGTATTTCATTAAAATAAATACATGAAACCAAAGTGAACATTTAATAAAATCAAATTGAGTTTACATATTCACATTTGTAACGTTTACTTATTATAAACAAACCAGAAGATCTCTACGGCTATGTTGGTAAGAACAAAATTGGAATTCAGTGGTCTTAGATGACGGTTGAGTTTTTCGCTAGACTCAACATCCAGCTTATTCCTGCTGGGGAGGGGCGTGTGGGAACATCCTGACATGCGCAGATGAGTTGTTGCAAATGGTAGCAAAAGTGGGGTCTTTTGTTAAGGTTGCCTTGTAATCACAAGAAACATTTAAAGTTAAATGATGTAGAAATGTGAAAAGGAGAATCATAAGAAATTTTCTTCTGGCTGGGCACAGTGGCTCACGCCTGTAATTCCAGCACTTTGGGAGGCCAAGGTGGGAGGATCACTTGAGCCCAGGAGTTTGAGACCAGCCTGGGTCTCTAGTATCCACCAAAAAAAAAAAATGCCCCCAAAAATTGGCAGTGGGGTGGTGTGTACCTGTAGTCCCAGCTACTTGGGTGGCTGAGACAGGAGGATGGCTTGAGCCTTGGAGTTTGAGGCTACAGTGAGCCAAGACCGTGCCACGGCACTCCAGCCAGGACAACAGAGTGAGACCCTGTCTCAAAAAACAAAGAAATTTTCTTCCAAGTTGAATTCTTAACAGGCTCTAACAGCTCTTCACATTCTTTAACACAAATGTGACATCTGATAAACGTTATATTGATAGCGTCGGGTTATGGATTACGTTGTCCCCTGTGAGAACATGACAGTTGCTGTGTAAGGAGAGCTTGGGCCCTGCAGGTGAGCCCCAGCTCAAGTGGCCTTGGGTAAAGCAGGGTGTGCATCCTCTGTGCCTCTTAGGGACTTGCTTCTCCCATTAGACTACTCAACAGGTGCTGCATTGTCTACAAAAATGACCAGAACCTCCTTCCAAGCAACACATTTGAAAGAAGTTGAAAATACGTGCATAATATTTTTATAGGAATTTGAGCTACACAGATAGATGCATCTTTTCAAAACTCAGCAGATATACACTTAAGATTTGTGTTTCATTGGACATACATTTTACATTGAAAGAAAAAACCGTGAACAAACATTGATTCTTAGATAACAACCTGTGAGCTGCAGTATTTCGGAGGTAGTGGACTGCTGTCTTCCCTTTTTTTGAAATGCATGAAAAATAAAATGGGTTGAGGAATGGATAAATGGATAGATCTATGATTTTTTTTTTAAAGTACAGTAAGACGAAGCTGGGCACAGTGGTGTGTGCCTGTAATTTCAGCTACTCAGGAGGTTGAGGCAGGAGGATCGCTTGAGCCTAGGAGTTCGAGGCCAGCCTGGGCAGTGTAGCAAGAACCTGTCTCTAAAAAGAAATGCCTAAAAGGAGAGTAAAACGAGAATGTCAGAATCTAAATAGTAGGTATTCAAGTATTCACTACAAAATTATTTCTAATTTATTTTATGTTTTAAATTTTTAATAATAAAATGTAGGGGGAATAAAGAAAAATATAGCCAGGCGTAGTGGCTCAAGCCTGTAATCCCAGCACTTTGGGAGGCCGAGACGGGCGGATCACGAGGTCAGGAGATCAAGACCATCCTGGCTAACACGGTGAAACCCCGTCTCTACTAAACAATACAAAAACTAGCCGGGCGAGGTGGCGGCGCCTGTAGTTCCAGCTACTCGGGAGGCTGAGGCAGGAGAATGGCGTAAACCCAGGAGGCGGAGCTTGCAGTGAGCTGAGATCCGGCCACTGCACTCCAGTCTGGGCGACAGAGCGAGACTCCATCTCAAAAAAAAAAGAAAGAAAGAAAGAAAAATACATATGTAAAGCTGTGATCAGAAGCTTACAGAATAATGTTACATTGTAGCACAGGTTAATAAATCAACAGTACCCTACAAATGACAGTGTGAAACGTAAGACACTTGTGTGTGTGTGTGAGGTTTTATCACAATACTTTTTGCTGAATTCTTTGAAACACTTCCAAGGAATCCAGGGGACTCAGGGAAAACCACTAAGTACTGTACTACTATTAACAAAGGTACAGTTTCAGAATTATTGAAGAGGTGTGTCCCACTAGGCAGGTGGCTCACATCTGTAATCCCAGCATGTCGGGAGGCCAAGGCAGGAGTACCGCTTAAGCCCAAGAGTTTGAGACCAGCCTGGGCAACATGTTGAGACCTCGTCTCTACAAATAATTTTTTTAAATTTAGCTGGGCGTAGTGCCACATACCTGTAGTCCCAGCTACTCCAGAGCCTGAGATGGGAGGAGTACTTTAGCCTGGGAGTCGAGGCTGCAGTGAGCAATGATCATGCCACTGCACTCCAGCTTAAGTGACAGGGTGACACCCTGTCACAGAAAATAATAATAATAGGCTGGGCGCAATGGCTTATGCCTGTAATCCCAGCACTTTGGGAGGCCGAGGCGGGAGGATCAGCTGAGGTTGGGAGGTCGCAACCAGCCTGACCAACATAGAGAAACTCTGACTCTATTAAAAATACAAAATTAGCCGGGCATGGTGGTGCATGCCTGTAATCCCAGCTACTCAGGAGCCTGAGACAGGAGAATCACTTGAACCCGGGAGGCGGAGGTTATGGTGAGCTGAGATCGCATCATTGCACTCCAGCCTGGGCAACAAGAGCAAAACTCTAAAAATAATAATAATAATAAAATAATAAAGAGGTGTGTGCTCTGTATTGCTTAGTACCCAAGCGTAGCTGTGAGACAGCTCATATTTATTGAAACTTGCCATGTGGAGGCACATTTTATGCGCATTAGATGAGCTAGCATAGTAATCCTCACACTCACCCAATGAGTTCATTATCTTCATTTTGCAGATGAGGAAGTAAAAGCACATAAGATTACACAAGACTACACAATACTATTACTTGATTGATCCAGGATTTCAAATTTTTTTTTTTTTTTTTTTTTTTTTTTTTGAGACTCAGTCTGGCTCTGTCGCCCAGGCTGGAGTGCAGTGGCCGGATCTCAGCTCACTGCAAGCTCCGCCTCCCGGGTTTACGCCATTCTCCTGCCTCAGCCTCCGGAGTAGCTGGGACCACAGGCGCCCGCCACCTCGCCCGGCTAGTTTTTTTGTATTTTTTAGTAGAGACGGGGTTTCACCGTGTTAGCCAGGATGGTCTCGATCTCCTGACCTTGTGATCCGCCCGTCTCAGCCTCCCAAAGTGCTGGGATTACAGGCTTGAGCCACCGCGCCCGGCCAGGATTTCAAATTTTAAACCTAAAGATTATGAGGGACTGCTTTAGATTAAAAGTTCACCAAGCATTCTGTGAACATCAGATGCATGCTAGACACCGCCAGCCACTGAATGACAAAGATGAATGAGGCATGGACCTAGGCATTTGAAGAAGGAGATTGCCACAGGGACATCCTTTTTCTCAGATTCTGAAGGAACTCTCATCAACTTCCCATCTCCATCCACTTCATATCTTGAACCTAGTTGTCAATTGAAAGCCAGAATGGCTTTTTTTGAGACGGAGTCTCGCTCTGTCACCCAGGCTGGAGTGCAGTGGCGCTATCTCGGCTCACTGCATCCTCCGCCTCCCGAGTTCAAGCTATTCTTCTGCCTCAGCCTCCCGAGTCACTGGGATTACAGGCACATGCCAGCACACCCAGCTAATTTTTGTATTTTTAGTAGTGCTGGGGCTTCACCATGTTGGGCAGGCTGGTCCCGAACTCCTGGCCCACCTCGGCCTCCCAAAGTGCTGGGATTACAGGCATGAGCCACCACACGCAGTCCAAGATAGCTTTTTATGTACATATAGAGGTCCTTATGGTTCAAGAAAGTGAAAAGACAGCTCTCAGAAGGGGAAGAGCGTTTATAAATCATGCATCTGGGCCGGGCGCGGTGGCTCAAGCCTGTAATCCCAGCACTTTGGGAGGCCGAGACGGGCGGATCACGAGGTCAGGAGATCGAGACCATCCTGGCTAACACGGTGAAACCCCGTCTCTACTAAAAAATACAAAAAACTAGCCGGGCGAGGTGGCGGCGCCTGTAGTCCCAGCTACTCGGGAGGCTGAGGCAGGAGAATGGCGTGAACCCGGGAGGCGGAGCTTGCAGTGAGCTGAGATCCGGCCACTGCACTCCAGCCTGGGTGACAGAGCGAGACTCCGTCTCAAAAAAAAAAAAATAAATAAATAAATCATGCATCTGATAAAGGACTTGTATCTAGAATCATAAAGAACTCTTACAACTCAGTAATAACGTAAGTAAACCAATTTTTAAATCAGCAAAGGATCTAAATAGACATCTCCCAAGTAAGATAGATGAATGGCTAATCAGCCACAAAAAGACACTCAACATCTTTAGCCATTAGGAAAATGCAAAGCAAAATCACTGTGACATTCCATTTCATAACCGTAGGATGGCTGTGCCCAAAAAGCCAGATAAAACAAGTGTTGCTGAGGATGTGGAGAAATTACGATCCTCATATACTGCTGGTGGGAACGTAAAATAGTCCAGCCACTTTGGAAAACCAACTGGTAGCTCTAAAAAACGTTAAACACAGTTGCCCCATGGCCCACCAATTCCACTCCTAAGTGTATGTCCAAGAGAATTGAAAATATACATCCACGCAAAAACTTCTAGACAAATATTCATAGCAGCATTATTAATAGTAATCAAAATGTTTAAACAGACTAGGCATGGTGGCTCACACCTGTAATCCCAGCAGTTTGGAGGCCAAGCTGGGTGGATCACTTGAGCTCAGGAGTTTGAGACCAGCCTTGGCAACATGGTGAAATCCCTTCTCTACGAAAAAGTATCCAAGCATGGTGATGCACACTGGCAGTCCCAGCTACTTGGGGGGCCGAGGTGGGAGGATTGCTTGAGCCCAGGAGGTCAAGGCTTCAGTGAACCAAGATTGCATCACTGCACTCCAGCCTGGGTGACAAAATGAGACCCTGTCTCAAAAAAAAAAAAGTGTAAACAACCTAAATGCCCATCAACCGATGAATGCATAAACAAAATGTGGCCCATTCACACAATAGAATGTTACTCAGTTACAAAAAGGAGTGAAGTCCTGATGCATGCTACAACATGGATGATCCTTGAAAACATTATGCTAAGTCAAAGCCGCCAGACACAAAAGACCACATATGGTATCATTTCATTTATATGAAATGTCCAGAATAGGTATATATGTAGAGACAGAGTAGATTAATGTTGCATGGAGCCAGGTGGACTTGGGGGATGAGGAATCGCTTTAATGGGTACAGTGTTTCCTCTTGAAGTGATGAAAATGTTCTAAAAGGGATTGTGGAGATGGTTGCACAACTTTGAATATGCAACAAAAAAGTCATTGAATTGTGCACTTTAATCAAGACTCCCTGTTGTAACTGGCTTGTGAGAGCTTTACTTGGACACTTCAGTAAAATTAATTTGGAGACTGCTGATCATTCCAGTCTGCCTAATTTCAGGGCCTTCTTATTTAATACCAAGGGGGTAAGATGCATTATGTTTCATCCATGTGCCACGCATCGTGACAGTGTGGGGATGCTCCTGACAGGATGCAGTATGAGATCCATAGCATTTCAGATTGTGCATGTACTTACTTTGTCTTTTTTAAAATCAGTTTAAGAGAGGCAGAAGAAATGAAATTGAAAAGCAGACCAGGCGCGGTGGCTCACGCCTGTAATCCCAGCACTTTGGGAGGCCGAGACAGGCAGATCACGAGGTCAGGAGATCGAGACCATCCTGGCTAACACAGTGAAACTCCGTCTCTACTAAAAAATACAAAAAACTAGCCGAGCGACACCTGTAGTCCCAGCTACTCGGGAGGCTGAGGCAGGAGAATGGCGTAAACCCGGGAGGCGGAGCTTGCAGTGAGCTCAGAGCTGGCCACTGCACTCCAGCCTGGATGACAGAGCAAGACTCTGTCTCAAAAAAAAAAAAAAAAAAAGAAAAGCAAAAAATACTGATTCAAAATGTAGTTCCCATACTGAAAATATGTCTTAAAAATCTCTTTTAAAAAACCATCTTTGTGGAAATTGGCAGGTAATTTCTAAGTTGTTTCCATAGAATTTGGAGTTGTTCTTCTCCATGCAGTGCCTGACACAGTAACATATAAATATGAGATGTTACAGCATATATCACTGCTTTGTTCCTTTCAATAGTTGAACCACATGAATGAACAACTAAATCTAACCAAATTTTGTAAACTGTTTATTATGATGGGCTAGTGCACTTCTGTGCACCACTGACGTGAAATTATTGTTTACCACTGTGCCTAGAACAATCCTATTATAAACATATAGTAGGTGCTTCATAAACTTGTTACATGAATAGATTTTTGTGTTATCACTGTTCTTTTTCTGCTCTCTCTACTATTCATAGCCCAGTATTCTTATGTGTACAAAATTAATTTTTGACTGGGTATGGTGGCTCACGCCTGTAATCCCAACACTTCGGGAGGCCAAGGCAGGAGGATCGCTTGAGCCCAAGAGTTTAAAAGCAGCCTGAGCATCTTGGCGAGACCTCATCTCTACTAAAAGTAAAAAAAAAAAAAAAAAAAAGAAAAATTAGCTGGGCCATGGTGGTGTGCACCTGTGGTCCCAGCTCCTTGGGATGGTGAAGTGGGAGGATTGCTTGAGTCTAGGAGTTCGAGGCTGCACTAAGCCATGATCAAGTCGCTGCACTCCAGCCTGGGTGGCAGAGCAAGACCTTGCCTCAAAAAAAAAAAAAAATTATTTTTCTTTAAAGTTCAGATAGGTGTAAGCATAATATCTCTTCATAGCAGCATTATTCACAATTGTGCAAAAAGTGGAAACAAGCCAAGTGTCATCAGCTGACAAATGGACACACAAAATTGGTGTATCCCGACAATGGAATATGATTCAGCCGGAAAAAGGAATGAGGGGCTGGACGGTGCTACAGCACAGCCTGCTTTAGAGCAGACGTGTTCTAGCTCAGAGAAAAGTGAAAGCTGTAATCATGCGTTGTGTAAGCACTTCCTTCATCCCAGGGAACAATAATAATGTGTTCACAATATCAAGGAATGTAATTAAAGCTTTTCAAATAGAACTTAAGGTATAAGGGAGCTGCTCTTTGATAATTTCATATCAAAGAAAGCATTCAAAAAAGGAAGAAAGTAAAACCTTTCTTAAGGTAGTGCATGCATTCGCAGTTAGAATTAAATATCTTTATTTCACCAAACTCCCTTGATCACATAATAACTAGGATCCATGATATCAACAAAAGCTACCTTTGAACTATAGCATTATTCTATTATCATATTAACGGACTTAAGGAACTCTCCACACAAATAGAATTTCCATTTACTTACAGTTTTATTCATGTGACAACAATTAAGTGCATGGGATGCTCGTATTTCTCATTCTATTTGGTATCTGTGAAAATATAGTGTTCTGCATTATTTCTGTGAAGAGAGAATGAAAGATTCCTTATCCAGCTACTGAGGCAGGCAGTCACTGCTAGGAAAGAAACTCCTTTGCCATGACTTTCTGCCAAGATGCATGCAGTGACTAAATATATCTTCTAAGATAGACAAGACTTAACAGATCATTTTGCCAAAAAAGGAAATGTTTTATTAACCTCAATTGAACATGTTTAATGACATCCCAGATCTCTTTTAAAATAGGAGACTCAGCGGAGGTGAACACAGATGCAAAGGTCAGTTTCTCATTCCAGCTGTTCCTTTGAAACACATTGTGACCTGAGCAAATCCGTGTATTTGGTGTCTAGGGCACCCCCTCTGAGAAAGCTCTTTGTCTAGGAGTCCTCAGACTTCCCTTCGTTACCGTTAGTTGACCACGTGCTTCTCATAGTTAGCTTTCTTCCCTGGAATGATCTACAGGAGACCTGGGCAGACCTATTTGGGAACGCTGCAGTGACAGTGTCAGTCATGTACACAGTCATAGGCAGCTGCAGAGAAGAGGAAGCACCGGAGGCCTCCCGTGAGCAAGAGCCGTGTTGAATGCACTTTGTCCTTCTTTCTGTGATTTAGTTCACGTAAATGACATTGAGGAATTTGCTTTTTTTTTTTTTTTTTAGAGACGGAGTCTCGCTCACTCGCCAGGCTGGAGTGCAATGGCACAATCTCAGCTCACTGCAAGCTCCGCCTCCTGGGTTCACGCTATTCTCCTGCCTCAGCCTCCCGAGTAGCTGGGACTACAGGCGCCCGCCACCACGCCCGGCTAATTTTTTTTGGATTTTTAGTGGAGACGCGTTTCACCGTGTTAGCCAGGATGGTCTCGATCTCCTGACCTTGTGATCCGCCCGCCTTGGCCTCCCAAAGTGCTGGGATTACATGCGTGAGCCACTGCGCCCAGCCTTTTTTTTTTTTTTTTTTTTTTTTTTTTGAGACACAGTCTCACTCTGTCACCCAGGCTGGAGTCAGTGCTATGATCACAACTCACTGCAGCCTGGACCTCCCAGGCTCAAGTGACCTCCCGCCTCAGCCACCTGAGTAGCCAGGATCACAGGTGTGCACCATAATGCCCAGCTAATTTTTTGTGTTTTTAGTAGAGACGGGATTTCGCCATGTTGCCCAGGCTGGTCTTGAACTCCTGGACTCAAGCAATCTGCCCACCTTGGCCTCCCAAAGTATTGGGATTACAAGCATGAGCCACCGCACCCAGCCTTCATCGGCTTTCAATTCTCTTTTAACCCCTAAACTAATCTTAAAATACACTTTCTCCTACAAATATGTTAAGATTTACTATGAAGTATTGTTTTTCAGATGTTAGTTGTGGCTACAATTTATTATACTTAGGGCAAGATTAATCATGATTATTTGAAGACAGCTTTGTGGTTCCTGAAAAAGATATATCTGCTAGGGCCGGGCGCAGTGGCCTGTAATCCCAGCACTTTGGGAGGCCAAGGCGGGCAGATCACCTGGGGTCAGGAGTTCAAGACCAGCCTGGCCAACATGGCGAAACCCCATCTCTACTAAAAATACAAAAATTAGCCAGGCGTGGTGATGCATGCCTGTAATCCCAGCTCCTCGGGAGGCTGAGGCAGGAGAATCGCTTGAACCTGGAAGGCAAAGGTTGCAGTGAGCCAAGATCATGCCACTGTACTTCAGCTTAGGCAACAGAGTGAGACTCTGTCTCAAAAAAAAGAAGAAAGAAAGAAATGCCTGCTAGAATTCCTCATTCATCAAATTTATGGAGGAAGATCTGTGAGCACCTCTGCTTCCCAATTGCGGGGATGCTTCCGTGAGAAGAAATTCTGGGGAAAATAGAAACCTCTGCTTTATGGAATGTTACAAATGCATCAGGTTTGCATAGGGAATTACTTACCTATACCCCATACTGTTCATCCTGTAGCCTGAAACTCAGTAAATGTTTGTGGAATATAGGTATGAAGTGGAAGATTGTAGCCCAACTCCATCAACTAACGAAAGAAAACATATGTTATATTTTAGTTCAGATTTTTTTCTTTTTTTGAGATTGAGTTTTGCTCTTGTCACCCAGGCTGGTGTGCAATGGTGCAATCTCCGCTCACCTCAACCTTCGTCTCCTGGGTTCAAGCAGTTCTGCCTCAGCCTCCCAAGTAGCTGGGATTACAGGCATGTGCCATCATGCCCAGCTAATTTTTTTTTTTTTTTTTTTTTCAGTAGAGACGGTTTCTCCGTGTTGGTCAGGCTGGTCTCAAACTCCCGACCTCAGGTGATCCACCTGCCTCAGCCTCCCGAATTGCTGGGATTACAGGCGTGAGCCACCGCGCTCAGCCTAGTTCAGATATATCTAATGACTTAGTTTAATGGTCCCCAGCCTTTTTGACACAAGGGACTGGTTTCATGGAAGACTATTTTTCCATGGACCGTGGTGGGGTGGATGGTTTCGAGATGATTCCAGTGCATTACATTTATTGTGCTCTTCTATGACGATTACGTTGTAATATATAATGAAATAATTATACAACTCACCATAATGTAGAATCAGTAGGAGCCTGAGCTTGTGTTCCTGCAGCTAGATGGTCCCATCTGGGGGTGATGGGAGACAGTGACAGATTATCAGGCATTCGATTCTCATAAGGAGCACACACCCTAGATCCCTCACATGCAAAGTTCACAATAGGGTTCATGCTCCTATGAGAATCTAATGCCACCGCTGATGTGTCAGGAGGTGGAGCTCAAGCGGTAATGCGACGGATGGGGAACAGCTGTAAATACAGATGACGCTTTGCTTGTTGGCCGGCACTTACCTCCTGCTGTGTGGCCTGGTTCACACAGCACGAGAATGTGGCCTGGGGTTTGGGGACCCTTGACTTAGTTCAAATTCATCGTCAAGTTAGCACTTCTTTTAAAAACATTCATCTTTGGCCTCCTTTCGACTGTTGACTATTTGAGTGTTGACTGTTTCGCTGTTGAGTGACTTTAGGGTGTTGACTGTTTCAGAAGAAACTAAATGCTGTTATGGTGCATTATAAAGACATAAAAGTGATAAGAAGCATTCTGCTTTGTTACAGGATTTTTCACATTCTAGAGAGGTGTTAAGGCCAGGCACAGTGGCTCATGCATGTAATCTCACCATGTTGGGAGGCCAAGGTGAAAAGATCCCTTGAGCCCAGGAGTTTGAGGCTACGGTAGACTGTGATTGTGCCACTGTGCTGCAGCTGAGCCACAGAGCAAGACCCTGTCACTAAAAAGAAAAAAGGGGCTGGGCACGGTGGCTCACGCCTGTAGTCCAAGCACTTTGGGAGGCCAAGGTGGGTGGATCACCTGAGGTCAGGAGTTCAAGACCAGCCTGACCAATATAGTTTCACCTACTAAAAATACAAAATTATTTTAAAATTTTTACTACTAAAAATACAAAAATTAGCCAGGAGTGGTGGTGCGCACCTGTAATCCCAGCTACTCAGGAGGCTGAGGCAGGAGAATCACTTGAACCGGGGAGGTGGAGGTTGCAGTGAGCTGAGATCGCACCACTGCACTCCAGCCTGGGCGACAGAGCAAGACTCTGTCTCAAAAATAAATAAATAGGCCGGGCGCGGTGGCTCAAGCCTGTAATCCCAGCACTTTGGGAGGCCGAGACGGGTGGATCACAAGGTCAGGAGATCGAGACCATCCTGGCTAACACGGTGAAACCCCGTCTCTACTAAGAAATACAAAAAACTAGCCGGGCGAGGTGGCGGCGCCTGTAGTCCCAGCTACTCGGGAGGCTGAGGCCGGAGAATGGCCTGAACCCGGGAGGCGGAGCTTGCAGTGAGCTGAGATCCGGCCACTGCACTCTAGTCTGGGCTACAGAGTGAGACTCCGTCTCAAAAAAATAAATAAATAAATAAATAGATAAGAAGAAAATAAAAAAAGGAAAGAAATAAAGAGATGTTAAAAATAAATTATTTCGCCGGGCGTGGTGGCTCACGCCTGTAATCCCAGCACTTTGGGAGGCCGAGGCGGGCGGATCACAAGGTCAGGAGATCGAGACCCCCCTGGCAAACACGGTGAAACCCCGTTTCTACTAAAAATACAAAAAAAATTAGCCGGGCGAGGTGGCGGCGCCTGTAGTCCCAGCTTTTTCCCTCCACCACCATCTACCAATACTCAATGCAAACTAGCCCTGGGAAAAGCTCCTGGCTTCTCACAGTCTGTTCCCATCACGAACAGAAGGTGCTCCATGAGGAGGACGAGAGAAGATTTTAATGTGCAACAAAATTAACTGGCCAGTTTGTACATTTGCTATTTTCATTTTTTATTTATTTATTTTTTAATTTTTAATCTTTTTTTTTTTTTTTGAGATGGTATCTCGCTCTTGTTGCCCAGGCTGGAGTGCAATGACGCAATCCCAGCTCACTGCAACCTCCGCCTCCAGAGTTCAAGCAGTTCTCCTGCCTCAGCCTCCCAAGTAGCTGGTACTACAGGGACCCGCTACCACACCCAACTAATTTTTGTATTTTTAGTAGAGACAGGGTTTCACCATGTTAGCCAGGATGGTCTCGATCTCCTGACCTCATGATCCTCTCACCTCAGCCTCCCAAAGTGCTGGGATTACAGGTGTGAGCCACCGCGCCTGGCCTCACTATTTTTAACCTATGGATTGTAAGCTTAATGTTCAGGTTAAAATATAAAAATTAAGTAAGAAAAACTAGCTTCCATATTCCTGCAGAGGTGGGATTTGTACCGTATTACGCCAGATGCAATCCTGTCCTTCTGTCTTCAGGTTTGTAATAGTAAAATCATTTTCCATCCAGAAGCATGTTTTCAGAATAAACTATGTTTCCCAGTAGTCAACCAGACAGCTGTGAGATATGGCAAAATGCTGTGTGCAGGAGAGTACACTTTTCTTGGAAAAAAAAAAAAAAAAGGTAGCAGAATAAAAACTGCTAACAAATAATAGGAACACAGATTGGAAAGGGGAATATATCGTGTATTTCATAGACCTAACAACATTTCACATGTTTGGTTCCCTGCCATACTGCTTGAGTTTGTACGTTAGTTTGTAGGAACCCGACCAAAGGAGTAGATTTTCTTCCTACAAAATTTTCTCCAACTAGAGGAGTCAGAGGGAAATGGGCCCAGTTGAGACAGAGGTACCTCATGCCACTCCAGGTGACAAAGTGACACCCTGAAGGAAAGAAAGGAAGGGAGGGAGGGAGGGAAGAGAGAGAGAGATGAGAGAGAGGGAGGGAGGGGGAGAGAGAGAAAGAGAGAGTGGGGGGGCCCAGTCAGCCTTCTCAGTTTTGCTGTGTCAGCTCTACGTGGTCTTCACGATATTTGCAAACATCCATTACAAACTGCCAGGAAAACGCCACTTAAATAACACATTTTTTTCTCTTAGTAAGTCTTGTTTCAGGGATTTTTTTAGGTTAAGCGGTTTTGAGTGGCCCTCTCTGATGATCTGACCTGATGAGGGATTATTACCATTAGATCACAGGCCTTATTTTTCCAGCTTTATAAATGAGGAAATTGAGGCCAGAAAAGAGAGACATCCTATACCATCGTTAGAAGGACAGGTGTGTTTAGATTTCATTTTCAGCTTGTCAAGGTGGCAAGTTGTTCAGTGGAGAGAACGAGAAGGAGAATCACTGTGTTGCTAAATGAGTGACTGCCAAATTCGACTAACATGGAAGTTAGGTTTCTCATAACAGTATTAACTCACCACATCACCAGGAGGAGTAATAAACCATGCATTTAAACTGCAGATGAGGCCAGCGCGGTGGCTCAGGCCTGTCATCCCAGCACTTTGGGAGGCTGAAGCAGGCGGATCACCAGGTCAGGAGATCGAGACCATCCTGGCTAACACAGTGAAACCCTGGCTCTACCAAAAATACAAAAAATTAGCCGGGCGTGGTGGCGGGCGCCTGTAGTCCCAGCTAGTTGGGAGGCTGAGGCAGGAGAATGGCGTGAACCTGGGAGGCAGAGGTTGCAGTGAGCCGAGGTCACACCACTGCACTCCAGCCTGGGCAGCAGTGCCAGACTCCATCTCAATAAATAAATAAATAAATAAATAAACTGCAGATGGAGGAATGTGGAATTATGTTTACGTGCTGCTTTTCTATTTCCTTCTCTTTCTTATTTTTATTTTTAAATCTTGACATCATTTTAACATATATATATGTATGTGGTGAGAGAGAGACAGAGACAGAGAGACAGGGTCTCGCTCTGTCAGCCAGGCTGGAGTACGGTGGCATGATTATAGCTCATTGTAGCCTCGAACTCCTGGACACAGAGATCCTCCCACCTCAGCATCCCAAGTAGCTGGAACTACAGGCACATACTACCATGCCCAGCTAAATTTTATTTTTTATTTTTTGTAGAGACGGGTTCTAGACATCTTGCCCAGGCTGTTGTTAACATATTTTGAGAGACAGTGACGTTGGTTTTGTTGTTGTTTTTGAGACAGGATCTTGCTCTGTCACCCCAAATGGAGTGCAGTGGCGTGATCGTAGTTCACCGCAGCCTCAAACTCCTGGGCCACCTCATCCTCTCAAAGTGTGTGATTACAGGCGTCAGCCATCACACCCAGCCCTGGACAGTGACTTTGCAATTTCCCAAGGCTTGAGGAGTCTCAGCGTTTTTAATTCTAGCTGTGTTCCTAAATAAAAAGGTGATGTAGAGGAAAATATGTATACATACGTTTAATACATAATATGTGTAATTAATATTATATATGTATGTAATATATTTATATATATACACATATATGTAATGTATTCCTCAAAATGGTCACCAAGTGAATATGTATCCAATGCGATTTCCTTTGGCTGCATTCATATATTCCTACATTCAACAGAAATTTATTGGGTATATCTTGTTTTCCAGAGGTTGAATAGTACCAGGTATAGGTAGTCAACCAAAGGTCACCATGTCACATCTATCTAATAGGAAAACCTGCTGCTAGGCAAATACAAATGTATGCAAAAAATGCAAATTTTGGTAAGTGAGGAGGAGCCCTTAGTTTGAGGTATAACATTTCAAAATCACCAGAAACATACCGATGAGAATCCAGAAATAGTTTAACACACGAGAAAGTTATTTTTCATATCTTTTATTTTCTCTTTTTTTATTTTTTGAGTGACTTCAGACTTAGCAAATGATTCTTTTCCAATGAAGTAAAACTGAATGTCCTGCTTAAATATTTTCATTTTAACTACTTGTATCATTTCAAAGTAAGGAAAGAAAAGAAATCAGCCAGATGTGCCAAATGATGGCATATTTTTCTTCCCCGTTTCATGATAAAAATAATTAACTGGTTTGACTCGCAGCTTTCTAGAAATGTCTGCACTTTAATCAAAAATTTCTTTTTTTTCACTAAGAGAAAATCTGGGGGCCGGGCGCGGTGGCTCAAGCCTGTAATCCCAGCACTTTGGGAGGCCGAGACGGGCGGATCACGAGGTCAGGAGATCGAGACCATCCTGGCTAACCCGGTGAAACCCCGTCTCTACTAAAAAATACAAAAAACTAGCCGGGCGAGGTGGCGGGCGCCTGTAGTCCCAGCTACTCAGGAGGCTGAGGCAGGAGAATGGCCTAAACCCGGGAGGCGGAGCTTGCAGTGAGCGGAGAGCCAGCCACTGCACTCCAGCCTGGGCGGCAGAGCGAGACTCCGTCTCAAAAAAAAAAAAAAAAAAAAAAAAAAAAATCTGGCTATGGGACTTGTAAGGTTTCAATGTTGATGTGGTAGTTGCATAACAATTCCGGTCATTATAAACTGTATGTTCTGTTTTCACATCTGCATTGGGTCCAGAACGTCTTCAGGTACAATCAGCATGGTGGTAGGACCAAAACCTCCTTTAATAATAATATCAAAATAATCTTCCTTTTGCTAGATACACAAAAAGAGAAAGCACACCAAGCTGAAACAGACTCTGAAGGTTGTCAACCTCAATGGAATATAAAGAATGGAAAAAACTTAGAGCCAGGGTAGATGCAGATATAGATACCACGGTGGTCAGAGATAATTCTTCCGAATCCAACTCGAATGACAAGGTAGATGGAGGTGCCAGTAGTAAATGGGAATGAGCAGATTTGGGAGAAAGGACTGAGTTCAGTCACTTTGAAGAGTTGCCAAACAGTCTTGGACCACAAATCCCCCAGCACCAAGGAGACAGCCAGGCATATGGGTTTGGAGCTCAGAAGCAAATCTCTCCCTGGAAATGTGAACATGAGAGCAGCTAGCTATGGATCCTATTGAACACCATGGAAATGGCTGGGGTGTTGATAAGAGAAAGAGGAGGGCAGGGCTGGGGAACTGTCAGGGAGAGGAGGAGAATAGCCTTCTCTTCAGAATTCTAGTCCGCCCTGGTCTCCCTGGGAAGATGGCTTCTGGAACTCCACCTATCCCTTCTCTCCAGCGCAGAAAGTAGAGGCGTCATCATTCAAGGAATGTAGCTTCAGGTGATCAGGTGATGGCAACTTATTTTAACAACCATACTTTTTTTTTTTTTTTTTTTGAGAGGGAGTCTCTGTCACCCAGGCTGGAGTGCACTGGCGCAGTCTCAGCTCACTGCAACCTCCATCTTTCCAGTTCAAGCGATTCTCCTGCCTCAGCTTCCCAAGTGACTGGGATTACAGGCATGTGCCACCACACCCAGCTAATTGTTGTATTTTTAATAGAGACGGGCTTTCCCCATGTTGGCCAGGCTGGTCTTGGACTCCTGGTCTCAGGCGATCCACCCACCTCAGCCTCCCAAAGTGCTGGGATTACATTCCTGGGCCACCATGCCCAGTCAGTATCCACACTTTATAAAGTTCATATTAACTGTGTAGTCATTGCAACTGTCTTCTCAAAAAAACAACTGGAAAGTCAACTTCTGTCTTTAGGCTACATGATGATCATTATTTTATTCTTATTAACTCGTGTTTATTGGATTCCCCAGTGCCTTATTACTGGTCCAAATATATCCATGGAATCCGGTTTCTAACACTTACCTAATGTGTGGGTTCAGGCAAGTTTCTTAGCTCTCTGTGCTTCCCTTTCATTACCTGTGAACTGAAGACATTTATAGTATCTACTTCATAGGGTTTGCGAAGCTGAAATGAGTTTATTTATGTAAAGTGCCCAGAACAATGTCTGGTGCATACTTTATTAATGTTAATTGTCATTATCATCATCATCTGAGTCTCTCATGATTATATTCCAAACCATCTCACCTAGTCAGAATTTGTCATTAAGAAAACTATGGGCCGGGCACAGTAGCTCACGCCTGTAATCCCAGCACTTTGCAAGGCCAAGGTGGGCAGATCACCTGAGGTCAGGAGTTCGAGGCCAGCCTGGCCAACATGGTGAAACCCCAGCTGTACTAAAAATATAAAAATTAGCCAGTAGTGCTGGCATGTACCTGTAATCCCAGCTACTTGGGAGGCTGAGGCAGGAGAATCGCTTGAACCCAGAAGGCAGAGGCTGCAGTGAGCCAAGATCATGCCACTGCACTTCAGCCTGAGTGACAGAGCAAGATTTCATCTCAAAAAAAAAAAAAGAAAAGAAAAGAAAAGAAAAAAGAAAACTATGGAGCATGACATGGAAGCTAGACAAGAAACTTGTTTGCAAACTCCAAGAAAAACCAGGACCTAAAAGAAGGGAAGAGTGGAATGGAGGGTGAGCAGAGTAGGGGGCCTAAGCCCCCGGTTTTTTTTTTTTTTTCTTTTTTTTGGTTGAGTATATTCCATTTCTAGAAAAGTTTCATTTGGAAAAAGGGTTCTACGGCTTTGAGTGGCAAAAAGAAACCATAGCTAAGCTGCTAACTAGGGTAACATCCTATCCCCTCTGAAATAAAATTAAATTTAGCAACACCTTCTGGATTCAGTGGCTGCTGTGTGCAGAGCACCTGCTGGGCTCCATGCAGAGGGGAAGGAATCAGTGTTGTCTGCATCCAAGTAGTTTATACTGTAACAGGTGACCTATACGCACAGACCCCTTGCCAGGCAATGTGCCCTGTAGTATGGCCACACGGAGGAGGAGTCCTGGGGAGGCTCCATGGTGAAGGTGGCTTTTGAAGGACTGGCAGGGTGTCAATAGGCAGAGATGCATGGACAGTAAATCCAGGCAACAGGAACAGCATAGCCAAAGGACGGGGCGTCAGTCACATTCTCCCCACTGGCCAAATGACACAAATAATGCTCAACTTCCGTGCTGCGGTTTGCTTTGACTGGCAGAGGGGCGCTTTGACTGGCAGAGGGGCGCGAAAGACAAGGGAGCCAGCGTGCTGCACAGCAGGTTTAGCCTCCACGCCCAGGGTTTGGAGAAAGTGAAAACACCAGAGCTATGTCTTCAGAAGGTCTTGTGGTGTGAAACTGACTGGCAAGCTATCACAGAAAGCTAAGCGAGGTGGTGGGCCGCTGGATTAAAATGATCTCTAAACAGAATTCGCTCTCAGGGTTCATTTTCAGCCTAGCTCATTAGGGCAGATCCGGTCTTCTTGCATTATTATTGCTGTATCGGAGGAATCTTTCTAAAAAGTGACAGCACACATTGCTGCCATTTGAAAGCCTGCATTTTTAAAGGGCGTAATACATAGTGACAGTTCTGATGTATGCCCGTGGGTGTGGGTCCTAATATCTCACCATACTCTGCCTGCATAATTTAAAATGACAGTTTAGCCTGTCAAACTTAAATGTGAGTGAAGTTCCATGGATATTTATAAAACATCAAAAAGATAGAATGGTGTCAGCAAAAGATGGGTCTTTTTGTTACTAAACCACGGGACGATTTTTGGATGATAATTGCTGGCAACTCACCTAGAAGCTGAACTTCCAGCCAAAGTATAAATTTGGTGGTGCCACAGTTTTAAAGGTTATTTTCACCCGTGCAATAAAAGGATATTACAGAACTCCGGCACAAATCGTAGTCAAAGATGGAGACGCGTCAGTGACCCGTTTGTTTTTAATGTATTGTTTTGATGTTTTTGTTTTTAATGTATCCGTGGTTTCCAGTTCCCCTGAGAAAGTGGAAATTACCCATGCTAATAAAGCAAGCGTTCGTGTGAAGACCTAGCTGATGTTCGGCTGGGTTTTAGCCAGCTAGCCAGTCACCCTTTATAAAGCCTGCCAAGTTTGGAGCTTGGGTAATTTTACACGCGGATCTCCACAGATTGTCTGCTTCGGTAGATTACTAAGAAAGTGCGTGTGGGCACTAATTTTTGTGAATTTACTAATAACGTTAAGAACTAAAAACCCGGTACAACGCAGCGCCGGAGCGTCCGGCCGGAATCCCCCTGCGTGCGCGGCCCCCGGCGCCGTACGTCCCACAGGCCCCACCCCGGCGCCGTCCGTCCCGCGGGCCCCGCCTTTGGCGCTGGGCTCTGACGTCACCACCTGCGCCGCGCACAGTAGAAACAGGAAGTGGGACCAAAACAAAGGAGCGGCGGCCGGGAGCGGAGTTACCTCACCTTCTGTCTCTTCCGCGCACGTCTCAGCCGGGCCGCCGACGCCAAGGAGCCGTCCGACTATGTCCAACATGGAGAAACACCTGTTCAACCTGAAGTTTGCGGCCAAAGAACTGAGCAGGAGTGCCAAAAAATGCGATAAGGAGGAAAAGGCCGAAAAGGCCAAAATCAAAAAGGCCATTCAGAAGGGCAACATGGAAGTTGCGAGGATCCACGCCGAAAATGCCATCCGCCAGAAGAACCAGGCGGTGAATTTCTTGAGAATGAGTGCGCGAGTCGATGCAGTGGCTGCCAGGGTCCAGACGGCGGTGACGATGGGCAAGGTGACCAAGTCGATGGCTGGTGTGGTTAAGTCAATGGATGCGACACTGAAGACCATGAATCTGGAGAAGATTTCTGCCTTGATGGACAAATTCGAGCACCAGTTTGAAACTCTGGACGTCCAGACGCAGCAAATGGAGGACACGATGAGCAGCACGACGACGCTCACCACTCCCCAGAACCAAGTGGATATGCTGCTCCAGGAAATGGCAGACGAGGCGGGCCTCGACCTCAACATGGAGCTGCCGCAGGGGCAGACCGGCTCCGTGGGCACGAGCGTGGCTTCGGCAGAGCAGGATGAACTGTCTCAGAGACTGGCCCGCCTTCGGGATCAAGTGTGACAGCAGAACCCGCTCTGAGGTTTCCTGGCCATAGCCACCCTTCGAAATGCTCTCTGTGTGTCAGAGAAATACTATACCCTAGAAACTCTGAACACGCCAGAATGCTGAAATGCTCTTCTACCTTTGGGTTTACAGTCGTCCCCTCCAGATAAATTAAGAAATTCAGTATTTCTCCACTCTTAGCTGGATTCTAAAGTTCTGTATAGCTCGTAATGATGGTATTTTTATAGCAGCCTTTTAACAGAACTAGTTAATTTGGTGTATATGAATCTTTCTCGAAGATCTGGTCAAAACTGTATTCAGTTTTCTGACTAGAGTGATCAGATTGAAGGTGGTTGGTTTTTATTATCGATATTATTTAGTGTGATTGGTAATATCTAGAATGGCAGGCGGTGCATACAAGTTAAAGAGGGGGGGAAGATAAACACCATTCAGTGTATTCGGTAGACTGTGCTGTTTCTGTTTATCCTCTGGGTTTTGGTTTTTGTTTTTGCCTTCACAGTGAGACTGCAATTGATCTCATAACGTATGTTATTAATAAATCTCGTCCCATAATTTATACTGAAATTACCTTAGGATATTTTTGCATAATGCTCTCTTACTGCTTACATTCTATACATTTTTCATGTGATAATTGTCTTTGCGTAACTGGGAAAAATGCCGTATGACTTCCTTTATTATCTGGAAAAATTAAATTTGTTCGTTTATATTTTCTACTTACTAAATTGAGTTTTTAAAAAGACTTAGAAAGTGTGACATTATACAGTGTCTTTCAAACGAACAAGTTTATAGTTATTTTCCTGTTTCGACACTATTAGACGTCTTATAAATTATGCTAATTAGCACGGCAGTCTTGTTACACACTCTTAACATTGCCAAAGAACTGTTGATTGTTTGAGAAAACCCTGGGACTGTGTGTGTGTAGGTTTTGTTTTGATTTTAACAACCAAAAATAGAAATAAAATTAGAACTGCATTTTAAGTTCTAATTTGCATTTATTAATTTGTCCAAAAGCAACAACTCTTTGAAAACCTTGAAAATATAAGCTGGGATGTTTTACTTAGCCATGCAAGTCATTTATGTATACATCCAGCCAGCTGGAAGTCTGAGAATTAAAGAGGCAGGACTGGAAGGAAGGAGAATGCTGGACTCTTTAAGGCTGGAGCCCAGCTGTGCTGCCTGCCGTCTTCTCAGGAATGGCAGTGCGTATTTTCTGGCTGAAAAGTAAAGCATGTAGCCAGCCACCGCTTTCTCATAGCCTGGAAACACGGAGAAAAGCAACTTACTTTTGCCTTGGCAAGTATTCTAACCTAAGTTAATTCAAGTTTTTTTTAACTTACCCTTTCCTTCACTGGAAGATTTTTCCATAAGAGAAGTCCATTGTTTCAGAAAATAATTATAGGGGCCCTTCCAAGTTCTTTGAAAGATTCGTAACCAACTGTTCACTATTATAACATGTGTTCCAGTGTAAATGAGTAAGGAAAAAAACCAGGTGTGACAGGTGTGTGCAGATGAGGAGTGACCCTCATATTCATTGTATATTTGGATGTTGTTCTGAAGTGTGCTTTGAGGGACACTTGTTGGTTGCCTGCCCAGCATGTTCTCTGAGAACGCCCCTCTTAGAAGATCGTGTCTCCTATCCTCCACAGGCTTGTGCAGGGCCGTGTGTGAGGACGGCATGAGTCTTAACCCCTCTTTTATTTTATTTATTTTAGTTTCGAGATGGAGTCTCGCTCTGTTGCCCAGGCTGGAGTGCCGTGGCGCGATCTCGGCTCACTGCAGCCTCCGCCTCCCGGGTTCAAGCGATTCTCCTGCCTCAGCCTCCCGAGTAGCTGGGATTACAGGTGCACACCGCTATGCCTGGCTAATTTTTTTGTATTTTTAGCAGAGACAGAGTTTCACTGTGTTGGCCAGGCTGGTCTTGAACTCCTGACCTCAGGTGATCCTCCCACCTCAGCCTCCCAAAGTGCTGGGATTACAGGCGTGAGCCACTGCACCTGGCCTTAACCCCTCTTTAGATTGGAAAAAATAATCACAACTTTTAAAATAGCTTAGTGTTGAACCCTTTGGTAAACTGAAGACCCTTTTATAATGCAAATATTCCCACCAAAATTAATATATTTTGTGAGATTAAACGATGCTTGTATATGCTTGAACTTTCTTAAAATATGTTCATGTCATACTATTATGAATGTACATTTTTATGAGTCATAAATATTATTTTCAAAAGCACTACAGGCCCATGAATTATTTCCTAACTTTTGCAGTTGATTAAATACTGAAATGTAAATCACAGGAATTTGTCAAATCATTTTAAACTGCATGTTACTGGATGTGAGTGTGCATCCTGTTTTAAAAAAATACTTAAGAAAAAAGAATTGCTGGGCACAGTGACTCAAGCCTATAATCCCAGCACTTTGGGAGGCTGAGGCGGGCAGATCACCTGTGGTCAGGAGTTCAAGACTAGCCTGACCAACATGGAGAAACCCCACCTCTATTCAAAATACGAAATTAGCCGGGCGTGGTGGTGTGCACCTGTAATCTCAGCTACTCAGGAGGCTGAGGCAGAAGAATTGCTTGAACCCGGGAGGCAGAGGTTGCGGTGAGCCGAGATTGCGCCATTGCACTCTAGCCTGGGTAACAAGAGTGAAACTGTCTCAAAAAGAGAAAAAAAAATTCTGAGGTAGATTTGGTTCAGAAAGCATGGTATTTTTCCAAATTCACCCTCAGTCTTACCACTTAAATTTTTGTTTGGTTAGTATGGCTTTTTCTCGTGTATTTCTAGGATCCCTGGCTTATTTTTGTTGTTGCTGTTTTGAGACGGAGTCTCGCTCTGTCGCCCAGGCTGGAGTGCCACCACGATCTCGGCTCACTGTGGCCTCCACCTCCTAGGTTCAAGCGATCCTCCTGCCTCAGCCCCCAAGTAGCTGGGACTACAGATGCGCACCAACACACCTGACTAATTTTTTTTTTCTTTTTTTTTTTTTTCTTCAGTAGAGTAGGGGTTTCACCATGTTGGCCAGGCTTGTCTGGGACTCCTGATCCTCAAGTGATCCACCTGCCTTGGCCTCTCAAAGTGCTGGGATTACAGGCGGGAGCCACCGTGTGCCTGGCCCCCTGGCTTCTTCACCGTAATTGTTTCTTCATGGCCGCAAGATTCTTTTTCACATTGAAACTTCCCTACGCCAAAGATGGATATAATTTACAAAAGTATCCAACTGAAACACATCAGGGAACTAGTTAATCTTCCATTTAACTACTAGTTATATTTCTTCCTTTCATTTTTCCGCCTTCAAATGCACAATTTCTAACATGGATTTAGAATTGAAAGAAAAAAAGCAGACTGGATTAATACACAAAATCCTTTCCTTTACTTTTAGTTTATTTCAGCTCAGGAACCCAGATGATACTGTGTGTGCTACTGGAGAATTTTCTTACTAAAGCTGTTTCTTGCTGAAGGAATGCCAATGTATATGCCTTTTAAATACAGGCAGACCATGAGGCTTGGACACTGTGTGCCTGCCCTGCTGTCTTTGATTTGGAAAAGACTGCTGGGCCAGGTGCAGTGGCTCACACCTGTAATCCCAGCACTTTGGGAGGCCAAGGCAGGCAAATCACCTGAGGTCGGGAGTTCAAGACCAGCCTGACCAACATGAAGAAACCGCATCTCTACTAAAAATACAAAATTAGCCGGACATGGTGGCGCATGCCTGTAATCCCAGCTACTTGGGAGGCTGAGGCAGGAGAATCGCTTAAACCCAGGAGACAAAGGTTGCAGTGAGCCGAGATCGCGCCGTTGCACTCCAGCCTGTCCGGCCTGGGCAACAAGAGCGAAATTCCATCTCAAAAAAAAAAGACTGCTGAAAATAAGTACCAGTCTGATAAGATAACCTTATTAACTGAGCATAGTATCAGCATCAGCTGGCCAAGCACATTATAAAGTAGAAGGGGGGGACTTCCTCTGCAAAAACACAACATCCTCTTGGCAATTCTGTAGCCAAAGTCCAAAGCAAGATATTTATAGCAAATTATAGCTGCACTCCAGCCTGGGTGACAGCGTGAGACTGTCTCAAAAAAATAAAAATAAAAACAAATAATTTTTTAAATTTAAAAACATTTTAAATGACAATGCAGAGAAGATTCAGTACAAAACATGCTGGCCATGTGGGCTTCTTTCCAGAAATTAGAACATGCTTTTGCCCTTAAATGATATGCAGTACAGATAGGTAGATAAAACATACACAGAAAAAGAAAAATGGACAAGGCATATCCAGATGTTTAAAAAAAAATCAAGAACACTTAAGATCAGGACTGTTTACATACTTTACGTTATTTTATATCTCAGCCTTTAAAAAGGATTAAATCACAGCATAAGGCAGCATGCCAAGCTCATCGAATTGTGAGACAGTAAGTGCCAGAAGAAAGTGAGGTTGACGTTGTGCTGTGTCATGGCAGTTAGAAGTGACTTCCCAGAGCGGGCAGGGTTTAATCTCAGGTTTCAAATGGGGGGGGAAAAGCAGGAATGACATGGGATCTGAGAGGCCAAAAACTACAGGGGGTTTTGACTGGAGTGGAGGGTTCATGTGATGTAAAAGAGACTGAAGGGGAGACTGGACAGATTGCAAAGGGCTCGAGGCCAGATTAAAAGTGTGGACTTTACCCTGTGGGAAGGAGAAAGAGCAGGAGTCATGAGAAGAATGGTTCAGGCAGAGATTAGAGCATAAAGCTGGGAGGCGGGGAAAGCCAGGAGGAACATGCTCTTGGATGACGACTCACCAAGAATCGCTGATCACCTGGGACGTGGCTCAGCTGCACATGCTGACGCAGTGGGTCTGCCAGTGACGCTGATATGCCATGAGTCTGGGAACCCCTTTTAAGGAGCAGGGATCTTAACTCTGGCTGTGCATTACAACTGCCTGGTACTTTGTCACCATGTGAGTCATGTTTTTCTCCACCAGTACGAACTCCTGGGCTCCAGTGATCCTGCTGCCTCAGCCTCCGGAGTACCTGGGATCCATCTGTATATTTATATCTTGTAGATAAATATCATGAATCAAATTTCATTAACACTGGGAAAAGTTTTTTACTTTCCTTGACAGATTTCCAATTGCTATATGTTTTCACAAAAAAAGTAATTTTAAATACATGGAAATTTAGTTGGTACTTTTTTTCTGAGACCCAGTAGTTTAATTACAAAGGCATTTAATAGAATAGTTTTCATCTTTTGGTGACTCTCCTTGTTCCCTCTTCATGATCAATTCCATGGCCATTAAGAATTCTTTGACGCCAACAACAGATGGGATGTAAACAGTGAGTTGTTATTTTTGCTAATATCAAACAGAAGGGGGATCTAAATGAAAATGAAAACATTTCTGCAAATATGAGTGTCCTCAGCTGTCACAGGAAATAATGAAAAAAAATCAAAGTAAATTTCTTTTTAACTACTTTCTTATAGTGTCTACAATGCAAGTGATTTTTTACAATGCTAATTTGGTATAGTTTTGCAACTCTGTATCTAATGTTGGAGTGAATAGTCTGCAAGGGGTTTTTAGATCTGCTTAATTCTTCCGGTCAGCATGCAGTGGCGTATTTAAGGAGGCAATGTTATAACCCTTTAAAATGTAGTCATATGCGAAATTCTATGTATGATTTGGAAGATCCCTTTAAAATTCTCTCTACGTATGGTAATCACAGAAGCCCCAATTTGAAAAAGTACTTCTGCAACATGCTTGGAAATATGCCAGTTGAAACAAGGATCAAGGCAGAAGGCTGGCAGAAATGTACCACTCTATTATTTATTCCTTAGAAACTCTTTCAAAGGATTGGGGGCATATTCACATTTTGGGGTGCATTTTCACATTTTACTTTCATTGCACAAACTTGAAATGCATGAACTCAGGGCATCAGTAACGATTCAGAAGCAGCTCTTGGAAATGTTCAGTGAGACCTCCCACGTCTCACTTAGATCTCTGAGAATCAGAGCTGGAAGGACTCTGAGTATCCATCTTGGAGGCTGGGGACAGGAGAAGACCCACCAGCCTCATCACTGTCAGCATCTCAACGTCACTGGTCTTTCGTAGTGCACAGGAAGATGCACTCACACGTCCTCTCATCACATCTCTCTAGCACTCCACAGGCATTTTTTGGTTAACCATACTTCATTCTTTCTACTTAGACTAGTTATTATCATCTGAAGACATTCACCCACCTACCTCCAACCTATGTGCATCCCATTTTAAATAGATTACTTCCTAAACTCTAACTATAGCCACAGGCTTCATATTTAATGTTCAGTTCCTTCCAGCTCTTTTCATCAGAGCGAATTCGTTTCTGTATCCTTACCTTGGCCCCTGTCAAAAGTCATGACCATTTCTGACTAGAACCGTTGTAGCTCACGCGGCCTGTGAGGGAGGCAGGCTTCCCACCCAGAAACCCACCTGAATGTCCAGCCGCAGTCCAGAGCTCCCGTCCCACCCCGGCAGAAACTTCTCCTGCCTTCTCACGGATTCCAAGGTCTTTTTGCTCCTTTGTCACTGGATGGTCAGGAACTCAGTGTGTCCTTCCGCTGTGCTCTTCACCCCACCACATTCCAGGCCAGCAACCACCATGCCAGAACTGCATTGCACTTTCCAAACCAGGCCTCAGGCAATGGCAGGGAATTCCTGCCTCCAGCCTCCCAAGGCTCTCCAGGTCCCAGAGGGTCCCTTCCCTTTACTCCTTCCCCTCTGGAGCCAGTTCCACGCCCTCGGCCAACTCACCAGCCTTCACGTGCGCAGTAGCACCTCCCAGGGCTTGCAGCACCTATTCCAAAGACACCACTGGCTGATCAGGGTCCCTTTGGCCTCTCAATAACCCTGTCACCTGGGCCATATCTCTGCAGAGCCGGGAGCAGTTGACATTCTTTATATATATATATATATATCTTTCTTTTTTTTTTTTTTTTTTTTTTTTTGACAGAGTGTGACTTTTTCGCCCAGGCTGGGGGGCAGTGGCGTGATCTCGGCTCACTACAACCTCTGCCTCCTGGGTTCAAGTGATTCTCCTGCCTCAGCCTCCCGAGGTAGCTGGGATTACAGGCGTGCGCCACCATACCTGGCTACTTTTTGTATTTTTAGTAGAGACAGGGTTTCACAATGTTGACCAGGTTAGTCTTGAACTCCTGACCACAGGTGATCCACCCACCTTGGCCTCCCAAAGTGCTGGGATTAAAGGTATGAGCCACCGCGCCCAGCCGACATTCTTTCATGACTGCACACCAGACAATGCAGTCACAGACACCACTCCCGTAACCTGTTTCCCTTGGATTCCAGGGAAATGACTCATTCATGACAGTTGAGGTCACCGTTGCCCCCACTGCTTCCTATCCCTATGAAAGGCCACCCCAAACACCAGCAGATCCACTCCTGCCCTTTTGTGTATTCTGCTTCTGCGTTACTTGCCCTGGGGGTGTCAAACCCAGGTTCATGGATGAAGGCTGCCAAAATGTCATCCCATGGCCAGGCCTCAGTTCTGGCCACTAGGGACTGTCTCTAGCTTTCCAAAAGGAAGGAGTTACGATGGCCAAGGAAATGACGCAGTCTTACTGTCTTTGGCCAAGTGGTTCCTAAAATGGACCCCTTTTGACCTTTGTAGGGAAGGAAAAAGAGCTTCCCTCTTTCCCATTAGGTTCTGTAGCTGAGTGAACCAACAAAGACGGATTAACCGGGGGAAAGCATACACATTTTATTTAACATTTTTACATGCACACGGGAACTTTCATAAGAAAAATGAAGACCCAAAGAAGCCGTCGGGACTGAGAGCTAATATACCCTTGTAACAAAAGATGATAAACGTATGGAGAAGTGACAAAGGAGAAAGGTTCAGGTTTCTAGGGGCAGTCATTGGGGGGCAGTGACTAATGAAAGACGAGGGTTACTTTGGTGGGTTTGTACAGATCCGGTTCAGGGTGGACTCCCAGCCTCCGGCGATACGAACCTTCTCCTCTTCCTGGCCTAGGGCAGACGTTTCTTACGGGAAATTTCCTGACCCGCTGTTTGGGACAGAGCAGGAGGTCAGCCCCCCAGCCTTGCATCCGAGGCTTCCCAAGTGCCCTCAGCTGCAGTTAGTCAACATGCCGAAGGGCACATTTAGGGGTGGCATTCTGTATTCTGAACCCTTTCGTCTCCCTCTTGCCCACACTGAGGTTCACGGCGCCTGCAGAGGAGCTGGTGCAGGAGGATGGGGAGGTGGGGAGGCAGCATCCCCTCCGCTGCGTGAAACGCTCATGGGCACATGGCTGCTGCCTCCACCTACCCAGACACAGAGCCAGCCAACTGGCATGGCAGGCAGCGAGCCAGCACAGCCTCCAGGCCATCCATCCTTGCTCCTCAGTACCAGGGCCTCCCATCAACGCCAGCGCCAACAGAGAGCCTGGACCGCCCCAACCCCTCCCTCCTGCTCGCTCTCCTTCTTCCTTCTAGAGCCCCTGCTGCCCCTGTCTCCAGAATTGTCCTCTGCTCGCCAGTTAACCCATCCCCAGCGCTTGTTTGTCCCCGGGAGGCCCAGCCTCTCAGCCCTCGATGGTCACCTGTCCCAGCCGCGGAAGGAGAAGGGGACAGAGGACACTGGTTCATTCCACCATATTTACTGGGGCCAGGCCTGCACTAGGTGCTGGGGACTCCCAGGTGGACACGACAGAAACCTGCCCTGAGGGCCTCGCATGTTAGTGGAGGAGACAAATAACAACAGATCGACCAAGACTCAGTGGGAAACGGGCAGCCTGGATAGATGCCTTGGTAAAGCCAGGCTGACACAGAGAGGGCGGGGGAGGCCTGTGCAGGGGCCATGGTCACTCGGGAGAGGGAGCTCGGTGGCCTCCCAGCGGAAGAGCTGGAGAAACGGCCTGGAAGAGGGTCGTCACCCCAGAGCGGTGCACAGCTTTCCTAGGCTCTCACCCTGCCTTGTGTGGGACACAGAGGACGCCGGGCAGATCTGACACCCACAGGCGTCGCCGGGTTTGCCGGCACACACACACACACACACACACTCACATTCTTGCTCTCGCACACTTTCCACACATACTCTCACACTCACCCTTACACTCACTTTTACACATTTCCTCTCGCACACCACATACTCGCTCTCCACACTCAGTCACTCTTACACATATTCACACAGTCATACACACACACACACACACACACACACCTTCTGTATTTGATTAGGAACCTACACTAAAGGAACATCTATCACCTTCCATGTTTTGTTTACATTGCAACACATTCTTATACTTAGCCTTGGAAGGGAGGCTCCATGCTGTCTCCCAGTTTCTGAGTAGCCCCACCCCCAGCCCTGTGGCAGTGGAGAAGAGAGGGGAGAGAAGGCAACATTAAAAAAAAAAAAAGAAGAATGCAGTTCTCCGTCCCTGGGCCAAGAATGTTGCATTATCTAGACTGATACAAATTCAGGAAACAAAGTAAGAACTCCGGTCAGCTGCTTGGCCTGCCCCATCCTTGCTGTACTTGGGTGAAATGTCCCATTAATTTCCCCCCAACCCTGGGAAAAAGTGACCTGACAACAGGCCTGAACCCTTGCTGACTTTCTTTGCAGCTTCCTGGAAAGAATCGACAGCGTCAGCTTGGTTGACTACACACCCACAGACCAGGTATGTGGAATTAGGGTCCCCCACCGCGCACCAGAATCTGCGAGATTCATTTCCAATATGATTTAACGATTATTTCAGAATGGATTAAGGAAAAATCCCTCAGATACCTACTTTTTGCACATCATTTGTACTGCCCTGGGTGTGTGTGTGGATTGGTCATCAAACCTTGTGCCTTGCTCCCCTGACTCTGGCACTTAAGTGGTTATGAAAATTGCCAGTATGCAAATGAGTTTATCTGCAGACAAGGAACATGCTGTTCCTGTTCCTCCTGGAGCTGCCCTCAGGAAAGCGAAGTCTTTGCTTCCTGGATTCATAAACTATGCCCATTCTGTTTTGGCCCCGGGCCTGGGGAGTCCCGTATCACAGCGAACTTTCCAGGTGTGACCCAGAGCATCCCCTTTGGGTTGAGTCAGAAAAAAGCACTCCACCTTTTTTTTTTTTTTTTTTTTTTTGTCTTTTTGAGATGGAATCTTGCTCTGTCGCCCAGGCTGGAGTGAAATGGCGCAATCTCTGCTCACTGCAACCTCCGCCTCCCAGGTTCAAGCGATTCTCCTGCCTCAGCCTCCCAAGTAGCTGGGATTACAGGTGCCTGCCACCTCGCCCAGCTAATTTTTGTATTTTCAGTGGAGACAGGGTTTTGCCACGTTGGCCAGACTAGTCTCAAACTCCTGACCTCAAGTGATCCACCTGCCTTGGCCTCCCAAAGTGCTGGGATTATAGGCGTGAGCCACTGTGCCCAGCCCACTCCACCAATTTTTAAATAGCAGAGAGGGAATCGTGCCCCTTCGACCCTCGGGCAGCTGCAGAGACTTGGAGAGCCCCTGGATTGATCAATTCAGGAGCCTTCAGGTGCTTCTAGAGCCAGTGAACCCCAAGGAAGTTAGAGGGGTCTCTCTGTTCAAACCACACTCTCCAAACCTCCCCCAGAGTCTGTATTCCCTACCAGGACTTGGCCCTGGGCCCCCAAGGTGGAAGGTCTGAGATCTGAGCTTCTTTTTCTCCCATAAAGTTTCTCTCTCTCAGGCTGATCCTGAGAGTTTGAAATTATCTGACAAAGCAATGGAGGCTTCCTCGTCTTGAGTCAGTCCCTCAACTAACTCACCTGTCCTAAACAGTTCTCATTATACTAAAATGGGAGGACCACCTCCCACATTCCAGAATTATTACGGAGTGGCTGCTTCCTTCAAAGCACATGGATTTGGTGGTCAGAAAAAAAAAAACCCTGACATGTGCCAAATGTGCCAGGGATGCCAGCTTTGTGAGGCTGCATGGCTTTCTCGTCCCCTCGGGGTACCACATCTTTTATCTTGGAGGAAATAGAAATGTGCAGGGAAGAGAGAATAAATGAAATCAACTAGCATCCAGTTCATAAGGCTGAAGACATATGAGTGCAGAGTTACACTTCCTTTGGTTTCTCACCCAAGCCATCGTGAGTCTCACCCAAGCCAACAGAGCACTGGCAGGGGAGTCCCTCTGGAATGCTGATGCCCTGACTGTGGTTGTCAGGTACATGTCGGTAAGATTCTTTGAGACATGAGTTTTTTGAAGTTTTAAAACAAATAGACAGTTATCAGGTCTCTCAGGGCCAAACCAACACATTAATTGTGGCTTTCTCTGGAGGATAAAACAACATTCGTCTGAGTTCTTTTTTTTTTTTTTTTTTTTTTGAGACGGAGTCTCACTTGTCACCCAGGCTGGAATGCAATGGCACGATCTCAGCTCCCTGCAACCTCTGCCTCCCAGGTTCAAGCGATTCTCCTGCCTCAGCTTCCCAAGTAGCTGGGATTACAAGTGCCTGTGACCACACCTGGCTAATTTGTTTTTTCGTATTTTTAGTAGAGATAGGGTTTCACCATGTTGGCCAGGCTGGTCTCAAACTCCTGACCTCAGGTGATCTGCCCGCCTCAGTCTCCCAAAGTGCTGGGATTACGGGTGTGAGTCACCACGCTTAGCCAATTTTAGTTCTTAATTATTATTGTTTCCTGTACAGTGGAACAAATTATTTGAAAAATATTGCTGATGTATAGTTATACCCGGGCTTTACTTTGAAGAAGAATAGTCATGTAACCCAGCTTGCTTCCTTCTTCTTGTTCCCAGGACCTCCTCAGATGCAGAGTTCTGACATCTGGGATTTTTGAGACACGATTCCAAGTGGACAAAGTAAACTTTCAGTGAGTATGTCGTTAAGAGCCGCGTGGCCCAGGGCCTCATGAAGTCCCAGAGCCGAAGGGTTGTGAGGTTTAAGGGGCTTCATTCCTGAATGTGCATGGCTGCCCTTTCAGGTAAGGGCAGCTGGGGTGAAATTCTAACTCTAGCAAGAGTTGAAGTGTTGATTTTACTGCCTACTTTAAAGCAGAAATGAGGACACCTGAAAGGAAGGCAGTGTTTGCATCTGAGTTGTAGATTTGATTGGCCCTTTTTTTAGATCAGGAGACTCATGAAATTTTGATCTTTCGGATGCACAGTCCCAATTTGAGAACTGAAATGAGCAGTTCATGTGTGTCTCCAGCCCAAGTGCAAACTCGGCCAAATGAGCTTTCTTTCTTCATTTCTCTCCCTCATGATAAGACGTTAATTCTCTGGCCACAAAGCTCTTTTTGTCCCCGTAGTTGTGATCCTAGTCCTGCTCCATCACTTCCCCAGCCCCTAGACTCTCTCAGCAGGGCCCTGGCTGATCTCCTGTCCCCTGGCTTACCCATTTCAGTCGCCCTACTCAGTGCCACGAAATGAATCTTCCCATAGCATGGCCTGGATCGTGCTATTCCTCTGCTGAAAAAGGTTCGGGGCTCACTACTGCCTGTGCACCCTATGACCCAAGCCCTCCACCTGTGACCAGCCCCATCCCCAGCCCTGCTTTGTCACCTGCCACCTGCCTCACCAAGCTGGGCTGCTGTCAGGACCCTTCCAGTTCTCCCAGCTTCTCCTGCGGCTGCGCCTCTGTTCATCTTGTCCTCTGAGCCTCAGATGCCACCTGGGCTAACCCCACAAATCTGTCAAAGCTTCCTTCAGGCCAGGCATAGTGGCTCATGCCTGTCATCTCAGCACTTTGGGAGGCCAAGGCAGTAGGATTGCTTGAGACCAGGTGTTCAAGACCAGCCTGGGCAATACAGCAAGACCCTATCTCTACCAAACTTGATGGCATACACCTGTGGTCCTAGCTACTCAGGAGGCTGAGGTGGGAGGATCTCGTAAGCCCAGGAATTCAAGGCAGCAGTGGGCCATGATTAGGCCATTTCACTCCAGTCTGGCTGTCTCTAAAAAAATTAAAAAAAAGAAGCATCCAAGCGTCCCTCAAATCTCAGCCCATGGTGACCCCTTAGAATTCCCATTGCATCTACTATGCAGCCGGTGATGGTATTCTGCCCTGTACCTTGCCCAGTCACCCTCAGCATGTCCAACTCGACTCTAAGGGTGAGGTCCCTTAGAGCAAGAGTTTCATGATTTTCAGTGTGTTCTGAGACTCCTGCAGTGCCTGACGCTCTCCCCAGTGCACAGGTGACAGGCACCTACTTCCAGATTTCCGAAGAACCGTTCACACGGCCAGTGTCAGGCTGGAGAAAAGCCGCTACGTCCGTCTCTGCTGTGGGGCCCTCAGTGCGGTGTGGAGTTGGCATGACGTGTGGTTTTGCCCACATCAGAACCACGTCCCTGGCATAGTGGAATTATTAACAGTGAAGCTGTATCTTACATTCGTGATTTTGTTTGAAAGGATTCTGCTCATCAGCTCATCCATTTTCATCAAGTACCTCAGCGTGCCCCACGTGTGCTAATGCAAAGCGTACAGATTAACTTCTAATAGGATCAGCAACATACCCACCCAGGACAAAACAGTCTAGCCCGTGTGGTCCTAGGGCACATGCACTGTGTTTAGGGAGGGGAGAAATCTCAGAGCCAGGGACGCCTGCAAAGGTTGGAAGGATCCAGCAGAATCTGGGTAGGTAGAGAAACCCTCCCGGGGAGAAATGGCTTAGGCCACAGGGTGCGGTGAGCAGGGGCTGTGAGAAGAGGGGCCTGGGCCTGGGCCTGGCCTGATGAAGTACAGGATGCAGCTGAGAAACTCTGAGAGAACTGGCTGAGGCCGCCTTGGCTGGGCAAGACCAGGAAGCAGCTCGGGCTGGGCAGAGCAGCCTGAACTGAATCCAGGTGTGATCAAGACCCAGTGCAGGTCACCAGGCAGAGGTGGCTAGAGATAAGATGCATGTAGTGTAGACAGATCAGCAAGGAGCCTTTCTCAATTCTCACGGGGAGGGGACACAGTGTCCTGAGAGCTGGAGCAAATCATAGGAAGGATCTGCCCTGGGCAGTGACTTAGCTTGTACTCAGAGAGGCATGAGTGTCTGAGCAAGTAACCTCTTGCATTACTGAGCTAGTGACCACTGGATTTATTAGGGACCTACTGTGGGACCTCAGACACTGCCGGCTGCTGTCTGCTTGACCTCTCACCCCTGTAGCCCCACTGTGGGGTGACTGAGGAGGGACTGCGGCTGAGAAAGGTGGAGCCACTTGTATTCCAGGATCACACAGGGAGTGATGGTGCAGACCAGCCAGTGACCCGAGCCTGACTCAAGACCCATGTGTGAACGCTGGAAGCTGCTGATAGCCAAAGAGGAAAGCAAGCACGTGTGCGGTTGTTCCCTGCTTTCCCCAAATAATTGTGTTCCTCCTGCTCTTCCACAGCATGTTTGATGTTGGCGGCCAGAGGGATGAGAGGAGAAAATGGATCCAGTGCTTTAATGGTGATTTTTTTTATGCTCTCTCAAGCAAATGGGAGTGAATTCTAACACTCAGCATTGCTGTGCTTAACTGTTTTTGAATTAGATGATCTCTCATCTAACTAGTATGTAAAGCATAGCATTTTATAGATTATGATGCTCCTTCCTTAGATACTAATCTCATTAAAAAAAGCATTTAAGGGCCAGGCGCCATGGCTCATGCCTGTAATCCCAGCACCTTGGGAGGCCAAGGAGGGCGGATAACCTGAAGTCAGGAGTTCGAGACCAGCCTGGCCAATGTGGAGAAACCAGAGCTCTATTAAAAAATACAAAAATTAGCCAGGTGTGGTGGCTCATGCCTGTAATCCCAGCATTTTGGGAGGCTAGGGTGGGTGGATCACCTGAGGTTAGGAGTTCAAGACCAGCCTGACCAACATGGTGAAACCCCGTCTCTACTAAAAATGCAAAAATTAGCCAGGTGTTGTCGTGCACGCCTGTAATCCCAGCTACTCGGGAGGCTGAGGCAGGAGAATCGCCTGAACCCAGGAGGCGGAGGTTGCAGTGAGCCAAGATTGTGCCATTGTACTCCAGCCTGGGCAACAAGAGTGAAACTCTTGTCTCAGAAAAAAATACAAAAATTAGCCAGGCATGGTGACACATGCCTGTAATCGTAGCTACTAGGGAGGCTGAGGCAGGAGAATCACTTGAACCTGGGAGGCAGAAGTTGCAGTGAGCCAAGATCATGCCATTGCACTCCAGCCTGGGAGACAAGAGTGAAACTCCATCTCAAAAAAAAAAAAAAAGCATTTAAGCATCCCAAATTTATGTGCGTCTTTTGGGCTGGGCTCTTCATCAAGTGTGTTACTGAAGCAACCAGTGGTGCGCACGGGCAGGCTGTTCTGTGACTGAATAGTCCTATCACTGAGTAAATGTTTTTGTGGAACTGAGTGGCTGCTGCGTGTGTACTTTCTTGCAGCTCCACAGCGAGGGTGTCTAACTGAGGTGCTTTCCTTTTTCTCCTCACCAAGATGTCACGGCTATCATTTATGTCGCAGCCTGCAGTAGCTACAACATGGTGATTCGAGAAGATAACAACACCAACAGGCTGAGAGAGTCCCTCGATCTTTTTGAAAGCATCTGGAACAACAGGTGACAAAAATAACAAATTCAGTCTCACCACTGGATTGCAAATTTTCTTTTGTTAAAAATGCGCTCAGGCCAGGTGTTGCGGCTCACACCTATAATCTCAACACTGGGAGGCCGAGGCAGGTGTGTCACTTGAGCCCAGGAGTTGGAAACCAACCTGGGCAGCATGAAGAAACCCTGTCTCTACAAAAAATACAAAGATTAGCCAGGCGTGGTGGTGCACACCTGTAGTCCCAGCTACTCAGGAGCTTGAGGTAGGAGGACCGGTTGAGCCCAGGAGGTGAGGGTTGCAGTGAACTGAGATCACACTGCTGCACTCCTGCCTGGGCAACACAGCAAGACCCGGTCTCAAAACACACACACACCTACACCCACACCCCCCCCACACACTCTTTACTGATAAATCCAGAACTGTACGAAATATCTCTTTTAGTTCATCTATTGTATAGACATACTAAAAATGTGGAGTATTTTATTTTATTTTATTTTATTATTTTATTTTATTTTATTTTGAGACGGAGTCTCACTGTGTCGCCCAGGCTGGAGTGCAGTGGCGCTTTCTCAGCTCACTGCAAGCTCCACCTCCCGGGTTCACGCCATTCTCCTGCCTCAGCCTCCCGAGTTGCTGGGACTACAGGCGCCCGCCACCTCGCCCGGCTAGTTTTTTGTATTTTTAGTAGAGGCGGGGTTTCACCATGTTAGCCAGGATGGTCTCGATCTCCTGACCTCGTGATCCGCCCACCTCGGCCTCCCAAAGTGCTGGGATTACAGGCGTGAGCCACCGCGCCCGGCCAGTGTAGAGTATTCTTTGATGAAGTTCTGATAGTGCTTTGTCAAGAAAATTTAGGTCTCTGTTTTGAAAGCCTAAGATTACATTCAGCCTTCCATATCTTCAGGTTCCATATCTGCAGATTCAACCAACCACAGATTGAAAATATTCAAAAATAAATTTAAGATAGCAATACAACAACAAAAAATAATACAAGATTACAGTGGCTTACACCTGTAATCCCAGCACTTTGGGAGGCTGAGACAGGGGAATTGCTTGAGCTCAGGAGCTGGAGAACAGCCTGGGCAACATGTTGAAACCCCGTATCTATAAAAAATACAAAAATTCATCAGGCGTGGTGGGGCACACTTGTAGTCCCAGCTACTTGGGAAGCTGAGGCAAGAGGATCACTTGAGCCCAGGAGGCGGAGGTTACAGTGAGCTGAGATCATATAACTGCACTTCAGTCTGGGCAACAGAGGGAGACTCCGTCTGAAAAAACTTAATTAATTAATTAAAATAAAAAATTCAGCAAGGAAAAAAATTGGACTAAAAAATAATAATACAAATAAGCAATACAGTATAACAAGTACTCGCCAGCTTTTACATTGTGATAGGTATGATAGGTAATGTGGAGATGATTTAAGCACATGGGAGGGTGTGCATGGGTTATATGCAAATACTACACCATTTCATACAAGGGAGCCTCCTCAGATTTTGGTTTTTACAGGGAGTCGTAGACCAATCTCCCATGGGTATCAAGGGACGATTCTATATCTAGGGTTCGAAATAGGTTTTGTTTGGTTTTTAAAATTTAGGAAGTACCAGTTTAGGGGCCAGGAACAGTGGCTCATGCCTGTAATCCCAGCACTTTGGGAGGCCAAGGCAGGAGGATCACCTGAGATTAGGAGTTCAAGACCAACCTGACCAAAATGGCGAAACCCCGTCTCTACTGAAAATACAAAAATTAGCCAGGCGTGGTGGTGGGCGCCTGTAGTCCCAGCTACTCAGGAGGCCGAGGCATGAGAATCACTTGAACCCAGGAGGTGGAGGTTGTGGTGAGCTGAGATCGCACCACTGCACTCCAGCCTGGGCAACAGAGTGAGACTCCATCTCAAAAAATAAAACAAAAAAATTTTACATTTAAAAATAAATAAATAAAGTACCAGTTTAGGACATCCACTAATGACTAGATGATCTGTAAGATCCCTTACAGCTCACAATCACCACATAATTATATTTGAAACTACTAGCATTGCAAAGTGGCATTAGTGATTATTTCAGAAAGGAATATTTAGCACACACATAATACATACATATATAGTTAGAAATCAAAGTTTCTTCTGAAGTATTTAGGAAGAAATATTACCAAGGAGGACAGGAAACATAAGTTTACCTTGTAAAGTTTTGGATTCTCAGAAAAATGATTTTCTATGAAATGTTCAACAACCAGCCTCAAATTTGTGGTAATAAGACAGTTAATAGGAAAGAAACAGGGTCAGGAAATACCAGGTATACAGAAGGATACTATAGAGTTATTATAAATTTATTTATATACACTGTATGTGTAAGTGGGAAAATGACCACAGTCTTATAAGAAAAAACAGATTTTAAAATACTGTGCTCTTGTTTTTATAAGTATGTGTGAGGACAGAAAAAAACTTGGGCATAAAAACGTAAAACTTCTATAGTAATTGTTTCTCTGGGCATAATTACATTTGATTTTTTTCTTTATGTTTTTCTATAATTTAAGGTTTGTTTTTACAAAGGTTATATATTTTATTACTAGAAGAAGCAGGTAAGCTATTTCCATTTGAGGGGAAAGTGGATTGTGTGTGGGGTTTTTATTTTTATTTTTATTTTTTGAGATGGAGTCTCACTTTGTTCCCTAGGCTGGAATGCAGTGGCGCAATCTCGGCTCCCCACAAGCTCCACCTCCCAGGTTCAAGCGATTCTCCTGCGTCAGCCTCCGGAATAGCTGGGACTGCAGGTGTTTGCCACCACACCTGGCTAATTTTTGTATTTTTAGTAGAGACAGGGTTTCACCGTGTTGGTCAGGCTGGTCTCGAACTCCTGACCTCGTGATCTGCCCGCCTCTGCCCACCAAAGTGCTGGGATTACAGGCGTGAACCACCACACTTGGCCAGATTGTTATTAATTCGTAGTAAGATTCCTGTAGACTAATTTGTGTTATTAATTGGTAGTAAGATTCCTGTAGACTAATTTGTGTTATTAATTGGTAGTAAGATTCCTGTAGACTAATCAGTTAGCTTGATTCCTTTGAAGTGATGGAGGCGGAAGAAGAACCAAGCCAGCTGCACTTTAAGCTCTGTGTTATTAGCTCATGAGTCATATATTATTCTGTTGTTGTTAACATTTTCACTTCTAATGTGAATTTTCCCACCTTTTATTGGTAAATGACATCACAGAAATCCAAGTGAACTCATTACATAAGTAAATCTTAGCTTTGGTTCCGATAAATTTATATTCCCTATGGGACTGAATTAGAAAGTGCTTAACTATGGATTGAGTATCCCTTATCCAAAATGCTTGGGACCAAAAGTGTTTCAGATTTCTGGTGGTGTTGTTGTTGTTGTTGTTTTGGAATAGTTGCATTATACTTACTAGTCAGCATCCCTAATATGAAAATCCAAAGTGTGAAGTGCTCCAACAAGCATTTCTTTTGAGCATCATGTCAGTGCTGAAAAAGTTTTGGATTTTGAAGCATTTCGGATTTTGTGTTTCTGGATTAGGGCTGCTCAACCTGTACCTATATTTGTTTATCATTGTTTACAGATGGAATGAGGATACTGGTGTACTGAACTTTCTTGAATCCTATACAATTTTAGGAGAATGATGGTATTCTTTTAATTTAGCAACTTCTTGTTAGAGGCGCTTTCATATACTAGTGTATGTGAACTGTGTGTGTTTATTTTTCCTTTTTCAGGTGGTTACGGACCATTTCTATCATCTTGTTCTTGAACAAACAAGATATGCTGGCAGAAAAAGTCTTGGCAGGGAAATCAAAAATTGAAGACTATTTCCCAGAATATGCAAATTATACCGTTCCTGAAGACGGTAAGATTTCAAAACACATTCTTATGATTGAGGAATAGAATTGTTTTATTAATAGTCCTATAACTCTAATTCACATACTTCTGATGAATCTAAGAAATTCACTTGATTTAAAACAATTCTGTTTCTACTGCCCATATCCTAAAGTACTGGAGTGTTAAAATGTCCTATTTAGGATCCCGTTGGTAAAGTTTCCGAGTTTGACTTTCCATTGAAACTGTGCCGCCGAAGAAGGAGCCGTTTTGGGGTGTGACTGTGTCATGCTGCTGTGAGCTCTCCCTCTAGAGCCTTTGACGGGGTTGGGCATGACAGGGCCTTGTTAGTCCTTGATACAGACGCTCTGACTTCACCCTCCGATGACCCTGCCTGGTAGTTTCTATTATTCTTTTCCGTGGAAAGAGAGTCTGAGAGAGAAAAGATAATGTGTTCAAAGCCACACGGGTAGAGTCGTGCAGGCAAGGCAGTCCTTGCACCCTTTGTCCCCAAGCCCGTGCTGGCAGCAGCCACGCTTACCTGCTCCTATCTCTAGCCTTGCTGTGGCTGCAGCCTTGGGGGTTTCCAGCAGGGCCAGCAGCCACCCCCGGCTGCCTGAGACTGAGGGGTTTCCGGGGCACGGGACTGTCAGTGCTAAAGCTGGGAAGGTAGACCAGGAAGAGATGGTCACTCCATTTCCAGTCGCTGACACTTCAGTTTCCAGTGAACACCAGGTCTACCAGAGGCCCACAGGCGTGATTTAAGGTGAGATAGCACCACTTTCTACATCTTGAATTCCAAACTAGAAAACGCAGAATAAAAGAGACTTTCCTGGAAAATATAGTGAAGATTTGGAAAATTTACTTTTTATCCTCAATGAAGAAGGAAAAGAAAACTTGCATTTGTCGTTAAACTTTCTTGCTCCTTATGTTCAATGTTCTTTTCTTCTTCATGGGAGAGGCATTGTATAAATATATTCACAGTAAAATCCTGACCCGTGTGGGGCATTCCCACAAAATCCTGCTGCCATCACCTGAGTCAGAAAGACCTGAAAAAAAATCCTACCGCTACATATTTCCTTATAGGAACAAGGCCGGGCGCGGTGGCTCACGCCTGTAATCCCAGCACTTTGGGAGGCCGAGACGGGCAGATCACGAGGTCAGGAGATCGAGACCATCCTGGCTAACACAGTGAAACCCCGTCTCTACTAAAAACTACAAAAAGGTGGCCGGGCGCGGTGGCTCAAGCCTGTAATCCCAGCACTTTGGGAGGCCGAGACGGGCGGATCACGAGGTCAGGAGATCAAGACCATCCTGGCTAACACAGTGAAACCCCGTCTCTACTAAAAAATACAAAAAGCTAGCCAGGCAAGGTGGCGGGCGCCTGTAGTCCCAGCTACTTGGGAGGCTGAGGCAGGAGAATAGCATAAACCCGGGAGGCGGAGCTTGCAGTGAGCTGGATCCGGCCACTGCACTCCAGCCTGGGTGACAGAGCGAGACTCCGTCTCCAAAAAAAAAAAAAAAAAAAAAAACTAGCTGGTCATGATGGTGGGTGCCTGTAATCCCGGCTACTGGGGAGGATGAGGTGGGAGAATCGCTTGAAACTGGGAGGTGGAGGTTGCAGTGAGCCAAGATCACACCAGTGGGCGAGAGAATGAGACTCCGTCTCCAAAAAAAAAGAAAGAAAACAAAAGTACATGTTTGGTTTTGTCTAGCTGTACATGTATTTTAATGCTGTGAATATGCAGCAGCCCAACGGTGAAATTCCCGAGTTCTATCTTTGTTTCATGTTGCTTACGTAAAGTTGCATTTGTCATTTCTACAGCAACACCAGATGCAGGAGAAGACCCCAAAGTTACGAGAGCCAAGTTCTTTATCCGGGACCTGTTTTTGGTAAGCCATTTTGTTAACCTTTGTTTTTTTACCTCCATTCTTAATCTTTTGTTTCTTGCAGTATGCAGATTACTTACTCTTTGATTTAATCTTCCTTAACGTTATGAGAGATGAGAAAGGGTATGTTACTTTCATTTCACAGCTGAGCACACCGAGGTTCAGAGAGGTTAGATTTCTCACCCCAGGTCACACAGCTTCCAACCAGCAGAGCCCGGGTGAGAACACAGCGTCCCGGGGAATGGCACTTGGATGGGCTACACTTCATTCACTTCTTGTATTTTCCAAAAAGGACAGCGTCCTTCAGCAAAGTCCAAGCACCCATGCTCTTCCTCCACCCAAAAGCACTAACAGGCTGATGGTTTATGTAAAAACAGGTGTGCACAAATTCAGGTACTTTTTCTTCAGCTTTTTGAGATTTTGAGATTTTTTAGATATATTTGAGATTATATTTGGGATAATTTTGAGATAATTTCAAACTTACATATGAGGCGGAAGATTTGTACAAATAACTCCCATATACTCAGGCCAGGTGCAGTGGCTCATGCCTGTAATCCCAGCACTTGGGAGGCCGAAGCAGGTAGATCACCTGAGGTCAGGAGTTCGAGACCAGCCTGGCCAACATGGTGAAACCCCGTCTCTACTAAAAATACAAAAAATTAGCTGGGTACAGTGGCACGCACCTGTAATCCCAGCTACTCTGGAGGCTGAGGCAGAAGAATCGCCTAAAGCCAGGAGGCAGAGGTTGCAGTGAGCCGAGATCACACCACTGCACTCCAGCCTGGCCGACAGACTCTGTCTCAAACAAAACAAACAAACAAAAAAAACTCCCATATACTCTTTACCCAAATTGACCAACTGGCAAAAATTTGCCACATATGCTTTATCTATATTATTTTCTTTGAAATAACCTACAGTGTATAGCTAGCTGTGAGTTTTTACTCACTTCAAACTATTACAGGCCAAGGCATTCCCAAGAGCGTGTTCCCAGTAGTAGTCCAGGCGCACTTAACACGTGTGGACGAGGTCTCAGCCCCGGGAGCACTAGGGCTGATCCTCGGCTGTGAGGCCTTTCCGTGGGGACTGGCACTCCAGCCTGGCCTTTCACCGCCCTTTTCCCAGCCACCCCTGTGGGATGACTCCTGAATCCTACAGTGAGTTAGAAAGTAACAATGAAGAGAAATCAAGGCCCCAGGGTGAGTTCAGAGGACAAGAGTTCCCCCAGACGTGCATGGCCGTAAGTGCATGGCAGCACCGGAAGAGCTTGTGCAGCTGAATAAATCTGGGATGTGCTGTGTTAAATACAGCGTGGGAGGTTCCTCTGCCTCTCTGAGACTGTCAGATTCTCAGAGCCTTTACTTAAGGCCAATTAATGTGCATTGCAGATCTCTTCAATAAGGGGATTTAGTTTGTAATAGATCAAGGAATCCCTTAATTTTAAGGAGCATTTTGTAAGACCATAACATATAAAGACACAAAAAAAATGGTTTTCTAATGAGAACTAAATGTTAATTAAGCATGCATATGTTGGGCATTTAAATGAAGATTAGAAACATCCAGGCCGGATGCAGTTGCTCATGCATGTTATCCCAACACTTTGGGAGGCCAAGGCAGGTGGATCACCTGACGCCAGAAGTTCGAGATCAGCTAGACAACATATCAAGACCTCGTGTCTACAGAAAATTTTAAAACGTTCCTGGCTATGGTGGCACAGGCATGTAGTCCCAGCTACTCAGGAGGCTGAGGTGGGAGGATTCCTTGAGCCCAGGAATTTGAGGTGGCAGTGAGCTATGATTGTGCCACTGCACCCCAGCCTGGGTGACACCAGCCTGGGGGACAGCAACACTCCATCTCAAAACAAAAACAAAACTATTTGAAGCAACGCCCTTTGCAATGACTCCATTCCCTTAATTTTAAGGCTCTAGACAGGGACAAATAGTCACACTATTACAGAAGAAAGCCTTTTTTGGTTTGTTTATTTGGGGCATTGCCTCGCAGTGTCACCCAGGCTGCCTGGAGTGCAGTGGCAAGATCATAGCTCACTGCAGCCTCCAACTCCTGGGCTCAAGCAGCCCTCGTGCCTCAGCCTCCTGAGTAGCTGGGACTACAGGCACACACCACCACACCTGGCTAATTTTTACATTTTATAGAGATAGAGCCTTGCTATGTTGGCCAGGCTGGTCTCGAACTCCCTCACCTCAAGTGATCCTCCTGCCTCCACCTCCCAAAGTGCTGGGATTACAGGTGTGAGCCACTGCACCCAGCCAAAAGCCTATTTTTCATTCATTCACTACACACTTACTGTGCGTGTGCCAAACACCTCACCTGGTGCTTTGGGATTAAAAAGATATATAACCTACTCATTTCAGTGTCCATACGTTTTTCTTTTAAATGCTTAAGGGAAGCCTGACTATTGCTAAAGTAAGTCTGTCCCCCGTGAGGAGTTTCATACCTCAGGACATCTTCAGGACACCCTTTCCGTGGTCTGAGCAGCTGTCTAAAGCCTGTTTCCCAGGATGCCTTGTCAAAAAAGGAGTGGAGGGGATGAAGAGGAAGCCCAGGGATTCCCGTGGCACCAAGGAAGAAGGCGAGCTTCCACAGGGCCTCTGTCTAAGTCTGCCTGGGCTGCCATAACAAAGTGCCCCAGAGGCTGAGTGTCAAACAGCAGAAATGTATTTCTCACAGCTCTGGAGGTTAGACGTCTGAAATCAAGGTGTGGGCAGGGTTGGTCCCTTCAGAGGCCCCTCCCTTGGCTTGCAGCCGCCTTCTCCCTGTGTTTCACAGGGTCTTCCCTCTGCACACGGCTGCATCCTCCTGGTTTCCTCTTCTCTCTAGGACACCAGTCATACTGCATTAGGGCCCACCCTAATGACCTCATTTTACCGTAATTGCCTCTGTAAAGGCCTTATCTCCAAATATAGTCACATCTGAAGTGCCGGGGGTCAGGGATTCCACGTAACTTCAGGGAACACAGTTTGGCGTAACAGCCTGTCCCCACACCCACAGCACTTAGCTTCACAGTGCACATGAGCACATCATTGAGGTGTCCCCACAAACCATGACTCGTAGTGTCTAACCCTGTTTCCCAGGTACTTGACAACAGATCACTTTTCTCCCAGAAGGCAGCAAACGTTCCCCTGATAACCAGGGGACACCCTGCTTAGCAGATGCTAAACTGCCCCTGTGTGGAAGCGGCCACGGGGCCGCTGCACTGTCCAATACAGAACCACTGGGCACAATATGGACATTTAATTAAAACTAGCTGGCAGAGCGTGGTGGCTCACACCTGTAATCCCAGCACTTTGGGAGGCCAAGGTGGGCGGATCATGAGGTCAGGAGTTCGAGACCAGTCTGACCAACATGGTGAAACCCCATCTCTACTAAAAATACAAAAATTGGCCAGGTGTGGTGGCACACACCTGTAATCCCAGCTACTCAGGAGGCTGAGGCAGGAGAATCGCTTGAATCCAGGAGGTAGAGGTTGCAGTGAGCCAAGATGCCACCACTGCACTCCAGCCTGGGAGACAGAGCAAGACTCCATCTCAAACAAACAAAAAAACCAAACAAACTAGCTAATTAGGCTGGGCACAGTGGCTTATGCCTGTAATCTCAGCACTTTGGGAGGCCGAGGCAGGCAGATCACTTGAGGTCAGGAGTTTGAGACCAGCCTGGCCAACATGATGACACCCCGTCTCTACTAAAAATACAAAAATTAGCCGGGCGTGGGCATGGTGATGGACGCCTGTAATCCCAGCCACTCAGGAGGCTGAGGCAGGGGAATCCCCTGAACCTGGGAGGCGGAGGTTGCAGTGAGCCAAGACTGCACCACTGCACTCCAGCCTGGGCAACAGAGCTAGACTCAGTCTCAAAAATATATAAATAAATAAATAAAATAAAATTAGCTCATTAGAAATCAGCCCCTCGGTGGTATCAGCTAGACAGTGACTATCGACTAGATAGTGACTAGATAGGACAGATAGAGGACATTCCCATCGACACAGAAAGCTCTGTTCAGACCTTCCTTTCTGGAAGCTCCTCCCTTGACTTGCCTGCCCGGGGCTTTCTCTGACCTATCCGTGCTGCTTCAGCCTCCTGGGGGCAGTGATAAGGGTAAGGTTATCTGGGTCCTCAGCTGATGCTTGCATTGAGACCGCTCCTGCCTCTAAGTGCTCCCATGCGAAACAAGCAGGCCACCATCACCAAAGCCTCCGGCACCTGCACAGTGTGGCCTAGTCCTTCCCCAAGGTGCGTGCTGGGGCCGCGCAGGACTAGTGCACACGCTCTCTCTTGCAGAGGATCAGCACGGCCACCGGCGAAGGCAAACATTACTGCTACCCGCACTTCACCTGCGCCGTGGACACAGAGAACATCCGCAGGGTGTTCAACGACTGCCGCGACATCATCCAGCGGATGCACCTCAAGCAGTACGAGCTCTTGTGAGGCTGCTGCTGCCACCCCGCGATGGAGCGGCGCCCCAGACCGCCTGACTGCCAGCCCCATGCCATGGTAGGAGGCAGGGTCTCTAGTTCCATCTCGCTGCCGTCTGTCCCGTTCTGTGTTGACCACCAAGCCTCTGGCTACCTCTGTCCCCTCAGGTTTGGTTGTGTAGCTTCTGTTGTCATTGAATACGACCTTCCGCAGCATCCCACCCCCAAACCACCGACTCTCATTGCTGACACTGCAGCAGAATCTCTCCGGGTGGGAGCCCCTTTATTCATTCTCCCTTTATTGATTCATCGAGGAGAACTTGGTAGATGGGGAGAAAACGCAGTTTGCTTTTTTTCCCACGTTGTCAAGCGCGACCACAAGAGCGTACGTGCAGTGCCCTGAGCCGCGGCCCTCTCTGATTTTCCCTTTATGAAGCTGCAGGCTGACGAGCGATGGTCCCTTCCCATCGGCCTTAGCCCTAGACTTAGAGTCGACCCCAAGCGACAGAGTGACCAGAAACCCTTTTACAGTCACATTCAGAGTCGCTGCTGGCCTCAGGCATTTGAATTAGAGCTACTTTGAGCCTCTTACATTTAGGCAGAAAACCTACCACATTCACTACTGCAAAATCTGTCTTGTGTAAAAATGATTCTCTAAACTTTCACTATACTTAGGCATAGTCTTCTTTCTCAGATTCTCTTTGTTGTTGTCCCTATTGCTGGTTTATTATACTGTACAGACCACAAAATGTAATATTCTTTTGTATAACTACTAAAGAAAATTCCTTGTAGATCTTTGTGCCTTTACCATGGCTATCTATACCTGTACATGAAATGTGTTTGTATTGTGCTGAAGAGCTTAATGTCAACATTACCTGCTGCTTACTCTGAAAAAAAGGAATGAATGGTAGCTGTAGAATTTAGGATATTTCATAAGGTTGGCACTTTATAAAATACTCCCTGATTTTAAAAATTGTAAGTTATACACATTAATCATCCACATTCTACCAACAGTGTCGTACCAACATCACAAGCTGTTGCAACCACCTGCTCGCTCTTGTCTGAGCTGTAAAAACCTGAACTCAATTCAGGGGTCCAAATTGCAGTCTAATCTTTTCAGGGTACTAGGGACTTTTTTCTCTCTCTCTAGACAATACGTTTCCTAATTAGTCTGCTAATGAAACACTCCTTCAAGTTCCCTAGGTGGGAAATTCCCTTAGTCAAAACTCCGGACGCAGGCTACATCATACAAGTAAGCAAACAGTAAGAGAAAAACAAAACGTGGCGTGTCAATGTTTGTGTCTGGCCTAGGAGAATAAGGATGACAGCTTCACTTGCCTTTTGAAGAAGAGACATTACAAAACCTTAATCTGAAGTATAAAGTCAAAAGATACGGCTCTTTCTCACACTCGCAAGATTTACAAATATAGCCGCAAACATTATGACACACAAACAGTATCTGGAAAGTAAGAACCGTTGCAGCAATGACACTTCATGTTCTATCTGCAGCCACAGAGTTGAGGGTAGTTTTCATAGGTCTAAAATAATCTGTAAAGATGTCCCAAGTTAAATTTTCAACAATACAAATCTAGAGAAGTGACAGCCTATTACTTCATTACTCTCCTTTTAGTCTTTAGTCTGTAATATTTTAAAGTTTACTCTATAAATCAGCATTTTGTAATCCTTTATAAACTCACCCAGATTTAAATGCTACTTTTTCATGAAGAAAGGATGACAACTTTATAGACAGTCAGTGCAACACACACATATTTTATCTCATCACCATCTTCCTGCCCTCCCATCCACTGTCTCATAAAACCCTCAGTTGAACTAAGATAAATACAATAGAAATTATTTTCAGTTCCCCTTGCACTGTCAAAGTAAAACAAGAAAACTGAAAAGCTACACCCCCAGCAAGAAAGGGAAGTATGTTGTTGTATGCATCATTACTCAACAATTACCCTCTAACTAAACATCCTGTTTAAGAGTTTAATTCAAACAAGAGCCAGACTGTTAAGAAAAAAAACAAAAAGAATAACTTTTATCTGGCTTACAATTATTAAAGCATTTATTTTCAGGTACCAAAAGCCATATCCCATTCTACTTTTCAAGTTTCTTTTGATCACTGACAGGCATTATCAGATGTAACAACTTGGTCTCCTATAGAGAAAATTACACTTATTTAAAAATCTGATTCCATTAATTGATCAAGTATAAAAATCTATGAAAACAATATGTTCTGCATATCACATCTGTACTTTTTTTTTAATTATTTTTTTTTTGAGACGGAGTCTCGCTGTGCTGCCCAGGCTGGAGTGTAATGGCGCGATCGCGGCTCACTGCAACCTCCGCCTCCCGGGTTCAAGGGATTCTCCTGCCTCAGCCTCCCAAGTAGCTGGGATTATAGGCGTGTGCCACCACACTTGGCTAATTTTTATATTTCTAGTGGAGAAGGGGTTTCACCATGTTGGCCAGGCTGGTCTTGAACTCCTGACCTCAAGTGATCCACCCGCCTCAGCTTCCCAAACTCCTGGATTACAGGTGTGAGCCGCCGCGTCCGGCCACATCTGTACTTTCAAAGGTACAGCTTTACGGTACATAGGAATTCGAGAACCACTTCACAGGACGAGGGAAACAGCCCAATATTTACGTATACACATAATCCCAAGTGTGTGCTGGGGCCACCAGGCCCTTCCTGGGGGAACAAGGACTGTCGTGCATGTGAGTGACGACATTAATAGCATTTAATACTGTACAGATGCAACCTTCGATGATACATATATTTGATAAAAATGAGAAAACAGATTTGTTGTAGAGTACCTGTCCACTTTGCTAGCATGAGAACAGTACAATCAACTATTTATTTTGCAGTTACTCGTGTCAGTGATTGAGAATTTCTGTGATGTGCAGAGAGACGGCCTGTAATTGGTCTCATCATCCACTTGATTCTAACATGATCTCTGCCCAAAGTTCCATTTCTTGGGCTTTGATATTTACAGTGGCGCCTGCTCTTCATCTTGTCTTACGCTTTCTGAGCAAGTTCAAACCAGAAAGAAAAGGTGAGGCTAAAAGCCCCAAGTGAGAGAGTGTGAGGACCACAAGGAAGCCTACCGCTCCACAGTAGATGACCAAAACCACGTCCTCACGTGGGAGGTAGCACTTGGAGAGGGCGTAGTCTGTGGGCGTGATGCTGCCCTGGAAAGGAAAAGGGAAAGTTAAGGTGACAGCACCAGGCACAGGTTGAACACCACAGTCTTAGAAACAGCAGAGGGAAACTGCCTTCTCAGGTCCCCCTCAGGTGAGGCAGGGAAGGGGCCCTCCTCACCTGAGAACAAGGGGGCCTGGCCTTCGTCCTGCACCGGGCTCTTCCCCCAGAGCCCGACCAGCCCAGGCTCTGGCAGGAGAGCCAAGTAAGGCCCAAGTGTGCCTGGGTGGAAAATGTCTGGGACACTGACCTGTCAGAACTGGCCCCTGGCCCACCGGGTTCCCATCAAATATAATGGGAGATCCGTAACAGAGATTCAGAGGGGTACATGGAGTTCCAGGGTCATTGGTCAGCAAGGAACAAGGAGGGAACGGTGTCTTCCTGCCCCTTGATGCTCAACTAAGCATCTGTTCCCTAGAAGTACATGTGTCCAGGTCGTCTCCGTGGCCTTTTCTCTGCAGATGCATTTATGTGGAATGACAGTGGCAAATGTTTTCATTTACTTGAATTTGAAAATGTTAGGGTTTCCCCCACCTTTTAAGAAGGAAAAGAACCTGTCATACCAGCATCATGAGCTGGATGTAGGAGCCCATGGCTGAAAGGCGTTAAAACGCCCAGTGGTCATTCAGTGAAACACCTTTTATCAACCTGCCAGGTCAAATGGGCATGTTTTGAAAATAAGAGAAGATGGCTGAGTATAGCTAATGAATAAATGGTTGTTTCTTTAGAAAAGTAAACACACACAGAGTGTAAGAGGAGACGACGTGGCCCTCCCTGAAGGATCAAGTCCACCTGGACAGTGCCCTGCCCTCACTTCCCACATAAACCGCCCAGGAATGTCAGGCTGATTGGTTCCCGGAAGGGTGTTTGGCAAGAGGCAGTGCATGGAACTACGTGTAGAGGGAGGGAAATTTGTGTGTGACTTTTGTAAATTTTTACAGATTGCAGCAATTAAATAGTTGATTACTGTGTTGATTTAAATACTTATGGAAAGCTTTCAGACAAAAATAAACTTTCACATTACCATGATGAAACTGGGGTTGTTTCTGTTCCTCCAACTGAAAGACGGGACGCTGAGCTCGGGGACTCGGCCCCCGTGGTGCACCTCGCAGGCGCTGTGCGTGTGGCCACTGAGAACCAGGCGCGGCTGGAGCCACCACAGCAGCTGACAGCGGCCGAGAAGACAGCAAAGCAGGCTGTTAGCTCACCCTCAACCAGGCCCTCACCGCTCAGCAGACAGCCGCTGGCCATCGCTTCTTTCATTAAATTAAATACTACATCCTTATTCTGAAGGACTGGTTTATTTTTTTCCGTAAAAATCCTTTGGTTTATTTATACTAAATCAAAGGTAAGGTCAGCCCCTTTGAGTCTACCATTCTCATTCTAGATTTTATCTACTTTTTGTGCTTTTTTATCTTTATAAATATTTTATACATTTATCTTATAAACATTTCCTATATTTATATATTATATATAATGTAATATATAAATCTATATAAGAAAATGCATTTTAATTTTAACTAAGTCCCTAAAAATTTGACTCTTAAGTTCCATTCACCTTTCTAAACACATTCAAGTTGGTGAAAAACTCTGAATACAAAGAATAGCTGAGACTATTATTGACTTCAGCGTAGGAAATAGAAGTAGGTTTACTGGAAAAAAAAAAAAGAAAGCAATTACATGATGGTGCTGTGAAAGCCAGGCCTCCATCCACCCCTGTCCCCAGGTGATAACTAAGTCATCAACGTTTCAGCAAACACCTGCTCTAGCCTGGGCGCTCTGCTTGCTGACATGCAAGGTGACGAGAGTCACACGGCGACATGAATTAGCATCATGACACCCTGGCAAACCTTTTGTGATGCCTCCCGTGAAAGCACGTCATAGTTCTCCTTAAATGGGATGTCCCTTTCCTCTGGAGGAGCAGCGTCTTCCCCAGAACAGTTAGCATCACTTCTCCGATACAGAGGATAATGCTGTCCGGGGTGGAGAGAGGAGTTCAGGCGGCTGCCGTGAAACTGCGGGCTGCCTGCTGTCCGCCACGAGCCCCTTCCTCCCCCAGCTCACCTGCAGGAGGACGGGGGCAGACACGGGCAGCAGAGGCCCAGGTCCACACCGGCGCGAGCCATGTGCCTGCTGGGTACAAGTCAGGCCATTAATCCGCACACCTGACCCTCATCAAAGGGCAAGAAGAGCTGGGGGGCTGAGTAACAAAAGCAGAGCAACACAGGCCAGAAGTCGCCTGTGGCACTGAGATGCTCTCCTACCTCTCGGGAGCAGTTCAGTCTGTGAGAAACTTCAATGAGCTCTGCTTCTGCTTCAGAGCAGATGCCACAGCCGTCCCCGTTCAGCGCCACGCTGTTGACCATCACGAAGCTGAGGCAGAGGGACACAGGCAGGTGAGGCCGCTGGGGGTACCTGTGCTTTCTTTTCCCCACTGTTCCCATGAAAAGAAAGCTAAGCATCCAGTGCAAAGAAACAAGCCCAGAGCAGTTTTTTAATACCACCCAGAATAATTTGGTGTATTTTTTTTTTTTTTTTTTTTTTTTTTTT